>NW_025422903.1:562500-818386 GCF_020497125.1 Mauremys mutica
TCGTGTGGTTGGTCAATTGACTCTTTCAACAGTGTCAGTTGGTTGGTCAATTGGTTAGTCCAACAGCGTCAATTAGTTGGTCAAGGGACTGGTCCAACAATGTCAATTGGTCGGTCAAATAACGTGAAATGGTCGGTCAATTGTTTAGTCAAACTATGTCAATTGGTCGGTCAGTTGACTGGTCAAACAGTGTGAACTGGTTGGTCAAACAATGTCAACTGGTCGATTGATTGACTGATCAAACAACGTCAGTTGACTGACCAGTCAAATAACATCAATTGGTTGGTCAGTTGACCACATATTAGTAGATATACCAATCTCCTAGAGCTGGAAGGGACCTTGAAAGGTCATTGAGTCCAGCCCCCTGCCTTCACTAGCAGGACCAAGTACTGATTTTTGCCCCAGATCCCTAAGTGGCCCCCTCAAGGACTGAACTCACAACCCTGGGTTTAGCAGGCCAATGCTCAAACCACTGAGGTATCCCTCTCCCACCGTAGTCAAATATTGTTACATATTCCAGCCGGAGTGGTCGGTAGGTGGTGGCCAACCTTTCTGATTGCGTCGCAGTGTCGCTCTTTCGTTTTGTAGCTCTTTCTTTCATTGCGTTTTGCATTTTACTTAGTTAAATAACGCGTCTGAGGCACGTGTGCTTGTGGAATTAGGTGTAAATGGCTACGCTCGGCCTATGGGAGTCAGACGCTTTTTTCTTACTCTTCTAATAAGTAAACACATCCAAATAGTTGACCGTTTTTTGATGTTATTTGACTGGCCAACTGACTCATCATTTTTTGAACGGCCAAATGCCCAAACTTAGTTTTCTTTGAGCTTTCACCCCAACATTGGCTTTGACCTTTAACCTCCTGCTGCTTGGGCATGGCCATTGGCTGCAGCAGGGGGTAGACCTCTAACTTCTGCTGCTTGGAGTTGAGCTTTACACCCCCAGTGGCTTGATATGATCTTAAAACCTTTGGCCTTTTTTGGCTTGACCTTGACCCCTCTATTGAATTTGACCTTTAACCTCTTGCTGCTTTGACTTGAATGCTAGCACCAAGAGTTTTGGTTTGACCTTTCACCCCTTGTAGAATCGAACTTTGACCTTTCGTTCAGTTCTATTACCTTTAGCTCCTAGTCTACTTTGACCTTTAGTCCCCATGTTGGGTTTGACCTTTAACCTTCTGTTGCTTTGACATGGGTTTGAACCCCATAGGGGCATTGACCTCTAACCCCGTGCCATTTGCTTGCCCTTTGACCCCTTCATTGACCTTTAACGTCCTGCAGCTTTGTCGTGACCTACGAGGTGGATCTTTAACCGCTCACTCTTTTGACATGAGTAGCTTTGTTTGACCTTTAACCCCCACCCTTGGGGTTTGACCTCTGACCTCTTATATCTTTGGGCGGAGCTTTAACCCCATAAGTTCTGTTAGCTCCTTATCACTGCACATTGGGGGTCTGGCTTTGAGATGTCTCATAGCGTCATGCAGTCTTCCGATCTTCAGCCCCCACTTGGGTTTTACCTTTGAGCTCGAGCAGCCTTGTGATGACCTGCAACTCCATGACAACTGTTTGACCTTCGACACCACTGGGGTTTGACCTCTTGACCCCTTTCCATTTCATGACTGCTGATCTTTGACCTCTGATCACTTGTGTTTGACCTTTGACCCTGTGTGGCTTGTTTCTGTCTGTGGGCCCCAGCAATTTGAGACTGACCTTCGACCTCTCTGATATTGACCTTTAACCCCATCGGCTTGACTCTCAAACTCTGACCTTTGGCCTCCCCGTCTACTTGATTTGACCTGGAAATGCCAGCAAGCCCCAGTTCGGGATTGGACCTTTGACCTCTGTCTACATCTGGAGCACTGTGTCCAGTTTTGGGCCCCACACTACAAGAAGGATGTGAACAAATTGGAGAGAGTCCAGCGGAGGGCAACAAAAATGATTAGGGGGCTGGAGCACATGACTTACGAGGAGAGGCTGAGGGAACTGGGGTTGTTTAGCCTGCAAAAGGGAAGAATGAGGGGGGATTTGATGGCTGCTTTCAACTACCTGAAGGGGGGTTCCAAAGAGGATGGATCTAGACTGTTCTCAGTGGTGGCAGATGACAGAACAAGGAGCAATGGGCTCAAGTTGCAGAGGGGGAGGTTTAGGTTGGATATTAGGAAACACTATTTCACTAGGAGGGTGGTGAAGCACTGGGATGGGTTACCTAGGGAGGTGGTGGAATCTCCTTCCTCAGAGGTTTTTAAGGCCCGGCTTGACACAGCCCTGGCTGGGAGGATTCAGGTGGGGATTGGTCCTGCTTTGAGCAGCGGGTTGGACTAGATACCTCCTGAGGTCCCTTCCGACCCTGATATTCTATGACTCTATGATAGATTAATGACTCAAAATCCAGCCCTGTCCCCATTGCAGTCGGGGGTGACTCCAGAATGACTCCGGTGGACTGAGATCTGAATCCAGCCCTGTCCCCACTGCAGTCAGGGAGTGACTCTGGATTGACCCCGGCAGGCTGAGATTAGAATCCAGACCTGACCCCACTGCAGTCAGGCAGTGACTCTGGACTGACCCTGGCGGGCTGGATTAGAATCCAGCTCTGTCCCCGTTGCAGTTAGCAGTGACTCTGGATTGACCCCGGCAGGCTGAGATTAGAAACCAGACCTGACCCCACTGCGGTCAGGCAGTGACTCTGGACTGTCCCTGGCGGGCTGGATTAGAATCCAGCTCTGTCCCCGTTGCAGTTAGCAGTGACTCCGGATTGACCCCGTCAGGCTGAGATTAGAATCCAGCCCTGACCCCACTGCGGTCAGGGAGTGACTCTGGATTGACCCTGGCAGGCTGGATTAGAATCCACGTCCCCATTACAGTTAGGAGTGAATCTGGATTGACTTCGGATTGACCCTGGCGGGGTGAGATCAGAATCTGGCCCTGACCCCACTCCAGTCAGGGAGTGACTCCAGATTGATTTTGGATTGACCCCGGTGGGGTGACATTAGAATCCGTCACTGTCCCCTTTTGCAATCAGGAGTGACTCCGGATTGACCCCAATGGGCTGAGATCAGAACCCGGCCTTGTCCCTGTTGCAGTCGGGGGATGGTTTCAGATTGGCCCGGGCAGCTGAGACCCGACTCAGTGGCTGCTTTCGAATCCCTTGCGTCTCTGGAACGGACCCCGATGCCTCCGCCCCCCCCCAAGCCCCCTCCCCCAATCACAGTTTACACATTTTTCTATGCAGAAGCATAAGCCTTAATCCCCAGCACCCCCCTACGCCCCCTGCAGGAGGACAGCGACGGAGCTGCAGAAACCAGCCCACCCCCCTTCACCCCAAAAATCTGGACAACCCCCCTATGCTTCTACGGGGCTTCCGCCCCCGCATCCTTCGTCATGGCCGTGCCCTGAAACAAACGAACCTTTGACACCTACGATGCTTCCGCCTGCCTCTCGGGATCTGTTTTCTGGATTTTGCTCCTCCCTCTCTGGACTTGCTACGGCCTCCTCTCCTGCTTCGCACCTGCCCGAGTGCATTGGGATCGCAGGTTCGGGGCGTGGGTGTGTGTGGAGCGGACGGGAAACCTCGATCCCGGACCTGCCCCCCAGCCCCACTCTTCAGGGACTTTGTGCCTCCCGCGGCGGGATTGGACGGGGCCGTGCTAATGCCGACTGGCGCCTGGGACTTTGTGTGTGTGTGGGGGGGGGAGGCGGGTGTGCACGGATTTGTGCGAAGCGGGTGTCTCTGGCGCCTGTCCACCAAGCAGCCTGGATGCCCCAACGGGCCATGCAAATTGGAGGGGGGGTCCCCGGGGTGGGAGCGGGGGCATGTGCAAAATGGGTGGCTTGTGGAGACCTGCCTGGTGGTGGGCGTGCAAAATGCACGTGACTTGGCGTGCAAAAGGAGGGTGACTGACACTGCTCCCTCCCCATGGCAGTCATGCACAAGCCAGTGCGCCGTTTGCACGGATTGGTCGTGCGATCGATGTGCAAAAGGCTGGATGCTAACTGCCCCCGAGGTGGGGGTGTGGAACAAGTGTGATTTGCACGTAGTTGATGACCAAAATGAGGGGAGGGGACTTGGCATAGATCTCCCAAGCAGCAGGTGTGCAAAATGAGTGTGTCTTGGGCTAATCTGCTGCTTAGCCAGCGTGCTAAATTATTGAGGCTGGTGTGCAAAACGGGGGTGATTTGTGCTAATCTCCCAGTGCAGTGGAGGTGCAAAATGGAGGTAACTTGCACAGATTTTCCCTGCCCTGGGTGTGCAAAACAAGTGTGCATTGCACTGATCGACCATGCAATGTGCAAAACGAGCGTCACTTGTGCTGAATTCTCAGGCGGTCATCATTCAAAATGGGTGTAATTTGCACTAATTTGTTGGGTCATCAATTTGCAAAACCGGGGGGGGAGGTGCATATGTCCCCCTGCCGTGAGTGTGCAAGGCAAGTGTGATTTGCACGAATCTGCCTTGGTGCAAAATTGCACTGGTTTCCCATGCTGGCAGTTGGGTGTGCAAGGGGGGTGCGAGTCGCACTAATTTGGCGTGTCCCCAATGTGCTAAGGGAGTGCGGCTTCCCCTAATTGCTAACGAGGCAGCCGTGCAAAATGAGTCTCGTCGGCATGAATCAGCCGTGCAACCACAGAGCTGGGGGGGGGGGGATTTGCACGGATTTCCCCAGTGGTGGGCCTGCAAAATGAGTGTGCTTCATCCCGCTGCGCCACCACGGCCGGCGTGCCAACCACTGCGGCTCACGGCAGAGCGTGTTCACACCGTGGGTTCTCCAACCTGGGCACAAGTAATTTGGGGGGCGGGCAGAGGGGAATGCACAGGGATCTGGACATGGGGGTCCCCCCGCTGCGCCCCCTCCTCCCCGTCTGCCCCATAACCCATCCCCCCCTGTAAATATAACCCCAGGGGTCTTTCTACCAGCTGCTGTATGTACTGTACGAAAAGACGCCAGCTTTGTCCGACAGAGAACCATATAGAATAAAAAGGACCATACAACCTGTCCCAGATTCTGTACCCGCTCTGTGCCATGTACCCCCCGATCCTCCCACATGCCAGCCCCGTGGATAACCCCAGCGTTCACCGGGACTTGGTCTGCTCTAGCTGGGAGAGCTGCAGTAGGGGGCGCTCTCCCCTGGCAGGCAGGGCCGGGCACTGGGGGGCGCTGTGCTGCGGGATGGGGGGCTGGGCAGGGGGCGCTCTCCCCTGGCAGGCAGGGCCGGGCACTGGGGGGCGCTGTGCTGCGGGATGGGGGGCTGGGCAGGGGGCGCTCTCCCCTGGCAGGCAGGGCCGGGCACTGGGGGGCGCCGTGCTGCGGGGGGCCAGGGGCTGTGGTGCACCTTAGGATGAGACTTGATGAGGATGAGACTTATTCTACAAGAGCTGGGCATGAACCCCGGTGTCCGGGTCAAAGCCCAGCTCCAGTGATCTCATTCGGCCTCCCTATATCCAGCTGTTGCACCCCAGAGGTGGCTGCACCTCGGCGCCGGGCGAGCCCTCCCCTGCGGCGTTCTGTGCGGCTGTTCCCCGGCTGCCCCGCCCCAGAGGTGGCTGCATCTCGGCGCCGGGCGAGCCCTCCCCTGCGGCGTTCTGTGCGGCTGTTCCCCGGCTGCCCCGCCCCAGGGACTGGCAGTGGTTGAGCAATGGATGAGGCCAACCCAGCTGGCTTGGCCAGGCCGTGGGTGAAATACGCCCTGCTGGGGGGGGGCTCCAGCCCTGGGAAGAGCCGAGACCAGCAGGAGGTGCAGTACTGAGCGTGACCACCGGGTGGCAGCACCAGCCCAGCTCGGCTATAGCGCGACTGTCCTCAATGGAACCAACCAGTGAGAGGACTCCTGGGTTCTCTCCCCGGCTCTGGCAGGGGAGTGGGGGCTGGTGGTTAGAGCGGGGGGGGCTGGGAGCCAGGACTCCTGGGTTCTCTCCCCGGCTCTGGGAGGGGAGTGGGGGCTGGTGGGTTAGAGCAGGAGGGGCTGGGAGCCAGGACTCCTGGGTTCTCTCCCGGCTCTGGGAGGGGAGTGGGGCTGGTGGTTAGAGCAGGGGGGGCTGGGAGCCAGGACTCCTGGGTTCTCTCCCGGCTCTGGGAGGGGAGTGGGGTCTGGTGGTTAGAGCAGGGGGGACTGGAAGCCAGGACTCCTGGGTTCTCTCCCAGCTCTGGGAGGGGAGTGGGGCTGGTGGTTAGAGCAGGGGGGCTGGGAGCCAGGACGCCTGGGTTCTCTCCCCAGCTCAGGGGGGTCCTTTGCTGCTGAGACGCAGTCACTGGCTGCTTGTTAGCTCCTAGCATTTGCACACACAGATACTGCCCCCCCGCTCACACTTCTCCTTTGCACGGCCCCCTCCCACTGATGCACAGGTGCGGGGGAGGGGTTCTACACTGACCCCCCCCCCGTTCCTGAGCATGGAAATGCCCCCAGCCCCTGCACTGTTCCCCTCCACCTCACTGTCCTGGTCACCCCTCCCTTTGTCTCCCACTTTCCACTGCCTGGATATAAAAAGCACCCTGTTGTTTCCAGGAAACACCACTCCCCGTCGCTTGGCAACAGGCTGCATGGAAACGGGGGGGGGGGAGAGGGGCCCCTTTGCCTACCCCACTTGGGGGGTGGGGAGGCTGGGGCATGGGATCTGTGCACTGCTCCCCCTGCACAAACTTGTGCACAGTGGGACAGCCACTTATGTGCAAGCTCCCCTCCCCGGCGTGCATGGAAATTTAGCAGGTGTACAACCCCTCCACACACTTGCGTGTGCAAATCCCCCCTTGCACACACCTATAAGTGAGCCAGTGATACCCAGATGCCTCTGAGCTGCCCAAGCCGTGCCCAGCCAGAGGCATTTGCATCTTGCCTTTGCACTTTTAGCACACCGGCTCACAAGTATTTGCACATGCACACACACACGCTCCCCACATTCACGTTTTTGCACACCCAGTCAAAAGCATGCACAGCCAATCATATTTGCACACCTACAATTACACTTTTTGCACACTCACGCACATGCACGACCCATGGTATTTGCACGTCTACATTCACACTTGTGCAGGCCCAATATCCTATCTATGCCTTGTTCTGTAGTGGGGGTGGGGACGCTTGCACAGTGCTAGCCTCTTGCGCTCCCCATCAGCCAGAGGGCAGGGGGGTGAGCTTGGGGGGGGGCGCACAGCCCCCCACCGGCCCCACACCTTCTGGCTCAGGTGCACTAGTGGAGGTAGCGGTGGCTGGAGGAGTGGCTTTGGGGTACCCCCCCAAAGGCAGGGGCATGAGAGGCAGGAGCCCTGGTGCAGAGGATTCTGGGAGCGGCATGAAAGCAAAGGATTCTGGGAGATGAGGGTGAACACAAAGGATTCTGGGAGACTGGCACAGGTGCAAAGGATTCTGGGAAATGCGTGGGCTCCAAGGATTGTGGGAGACGCCTGGGTGCAAAGGATTCTGGGAAATGCATGGGCTCCAAGGATTGTGGGAGACGCCTGGGTGCAAAGGTTTCTGGGAGAGGTGTGGACACAAAGGATTCTGGGAGACTGGCACATGTGCCAAGGATTCTGGGAGAGGGAGAGACACAGGATGATGGGAGACGCAAGGGTGCAAAGGATTGTGGGAGGCTGCTGTGAGCAGAGGATTCTGGGAGACAGGTGAGCACCAAGGATTCTGGGAGAGGCGTGGGAACAAAGGACTCTGGGAGAGGCACAGGTGCAAAGGATTCTGGGAGTTTGGACTGAGCACAAAGGATTCTGGGACATGCCGGTGTGCAAAGGATTGTGGGAGAGGTGGGAGCGCAGAGGATTCTGGGGTGCAGCCCGCCCGCCCGCCCGGAGTCACGCTAACGAGGAGCATTGGGGCGGGAACTAGGGAACACGGCCCTGCTCCCAGCCCCAGCTCTGGGGGGTGTGGGGGGCGCGGATGGGTAAGGGGGGGGCATGAGGTAAAAAGTAAAATCTACTTACAGCAACTCCCCCCATAAAAAGTGTTCCAGCACCACTGATGGGGGGGCAGGGGGCGCTCTCCCCTGGGAGTCAGGGCTGGGCGCATGGGGCAGGGGGCGGGGCAGGGGGCGCTCTCCCCTGGGAGTCCGGGCCGGGCGCATGGGGCAGGGGGCGGGGCAGGGGGCGCTCTCCCCTGGGAGTCAGGGGCGGGCACCGTGGGGCAGGGAGAGAGGCAGGGGGCGCTCTCCCCTGGGAGTCAGGGCTGGGAGCATGGGGCCGCGGCCGGGGCAGGGGGCGCTCTCCCCTGGGAGTCAGGGCCGGGCGCCGTGGGGCAGGGGGCGGGGCAGGGAGCGCTCTCCCCTGGGAGTCAGGGCCGGGCGCCGTGGGGCAGGGGGCGCTCTCCCCTGGGAGTCAGGGCTGGGTGCATGGGGCAGGGGGCGGGGCAGGGGGCGCTCTCCCCTGGGAGTCAGGGCCGGGCGCCGTGGGGCAGGGGGCGGGGCAGGGGGCGCTCTCCCCTGGCAGCCAGGGCTGGGCGCTGGGGGGCGCCGGGGCAGGGCTGGGCGCCGTCGCCCTGTGGGGAGGAGCCGGGGAAGGGGAAGTGGTTGGACCAGCCCAAAAGCTGTGGCTGTCGGGGTTGGGGAACCCCGGGGTGAAATAACGTCCCGCACAGCCCAGGGCGTGGACACAGCCGGCAGCGCAGGGTGAGCTCCTGGGATGGGGCCGGGGTGGGGGTGGGGGGCACTCAGGAAACAGGTGCTGGGGACGTTGTTACTGTCCGCGGCTGTTGTGTCAGCGTTACAGGCAGCCAGGATGGGGACTGTCTCATGCTATTTGGACCAGGGATTACGGGTGTCTGGGACAGCGACTGTTCTCGTGTAGAGGGGGTTACAGGCAGATGGGATGGCCATTGTTGCTGGTCAGGGGTTACAGGTGGCCAGGAGAAGACTGTCCCTATGTGGTGGTGGGGTTACAAGCAGGCAGGGTGGCGAGTGTTGCTATGTGGTCAGTGGTTACAAGTGGCTAGGACAAGGACTGGTGTTGCTTTTTGGTTGGGGGCTACAACCAGTTGGGATGGCGACTGTTGCTATGTGGTCAGGGGCTTACAGGCAGCTGGGATGGTGACCGCTGCTAGTTGGAGGTGACAGGTGGCCAAGATGGGGACTGTCAGTATTTGGTTGGGGGTTACAGGCGCCCAGGACAGGGACTGTCGCTATTTGACTGGGGGTAACAGGCGGCTGGGATGGGGACTGTTGTGATGTGGTTGGGGGTTACAGGCGGCCAGGGTTGGGGCACACACACACTGTTTTCCCACGAGAACTGCTCTAGTTCATACAGGGATGAATTCGGGCCCTGCCATGGCCCGGGTTAGCCACATCATAGGGGTCCCTTCTGGCCTGAGAGCCTGTGAAAACACACACACACACAGAGCCCCAGCCCTGGACATGGCACCGCCCCCTCCCCCCGGTTGTGCCAGGCGCTGCACGTACCCAGATCAACCCTCAGTCTGCCTTTCGCTACAGATTTTGGGGGGAGGCCCTGGCAGCACCAGGGGGGCCCAGGACTAACCCGGGTAACTCCCTGCTGGGAACCTGCCTAGGGAGCTACTGGCTTCACAGAGCAGGGCTGGGCTGGGAGCCTCTGGGAGGGGAGTGGGGTCTAGTGGTTAGAGCGGGGGGGGGGCTGGGAGCCAGGACTCCTGGGTTCGCTCCTCGGCTCTGGGTGGGGAGTGGGGTCTAGTGGCTAGAGCTGGGGAGGGAGGCTGGGAGCCTGGACTCCTGGGTTCTCTCCCCAGCCATGTGGGGGGAGCCCTGAACAGCCCCCCCTCCCAGCCAGTGATCAGTCCCCCCCACATGGAGCTGCTATTTTGGAGGCGTTGCCATGGTGACGGCCGTGCATGTCACGGGGACTCCGGCTGGCTGTGCTATTTAGGGGCTGGGGGGGGGGCGGTGCAGGAAGCCGCACATCGGAGCTGCTGTGGAGTGGAGGAGCCAGGACTCCTGGGTTCTCTGGGAACGGAGTGGGGTCTAGTGGTAGATCGCGGGGGGGGGGCGTGGAACCCAGGACTCCTGGCTTCTGGCGCCCTCCCTTTTCTCTACCCACTAGACCCCACTCCCCTCCAGGGACCCAGGAGTCCTGGTTTTCCCATCCCCTGTTGTGCCTGGCTTGCGGGGGGGGGGGTGCAAGCCAGTCCTTGGTCCCCCCCACCCCTCAGGGGCTCCCCAAAGTCCCCATCACTCCTCCAGCCTCCCTGCCTTTGCGTCACCATGGCGATGGTACCCAGCCCTCCCTCCTCCAGGATCCATAGCAACCCGGCATTCCCCCCCCCCCGCCTGTCCCCATGGCAACCGTATCCCTGGCCTGCTGGCCTCATCAATAATTCCCTAGCTGTATAGTTGTTGTCCGTTGTGTAGGGGTGGAGGGAGGGGGGTGAGAAGGCAGAGTGGGGGGCTGACACCCGATTGACCTTGGATGTGTTGAATTGTGTGTGATTGTGAGTGTGTGTGTGTGTGTACAGGTCTGTGTGTGTGTCCATGTTTGTGTGTGCATGTGTGTATGTGTGCATGAGGGTGAATGTCTGTGTGTGTTTGCGTGTATGTGTGCATGTGTGTGTGAATGCCTGTGTCTATGTGTGTTTGTGTCACTGTGAATGTCTGTATGGATGTATACGTGTGTGTGAATGTGTTACAGCGTGTGTGACCGTGGGTGTGAATGTGTGTGAGTGCATGTACATGTATATGTGTGTGTTAGTGTGTGTGCATGTGTGTAGATGTACGTGAGTGTGTACATGATCTGTGTGTGAATGTCTGTGTCTGTGTATCTGTATGTTTGTGTCACTGTGAATGTCTGTGTGGATGTGTGTGTGTGTGGATGTGTTACAGCATGTGTAACCATGGGTGTGAATGTGTGTGCGTGCATGTGTACATGTTTGTGTGCCTGTGTTTATACTGTGTGTGTCAGTGTGTTTGTGTGTACGTTTGTATGCTTGATAGTGTATGTATGTGTGTCAGTGTGTGTGTGTGGATATGTTTGTGTATGTGTGTACATGCTTGTATGTGCAAATGAGTGTGTCAGTGTACACAGGTGTGCATCTGCCTGTCTACCTGTGAGCATGTACTTGCCTGTGTGTGCATGAGGGTGTCTGTACACTGACATGTGCGTACACACGTCTGGGTGTGTGTGTCACCGTGCGTGCAGTGCCCTGGAATTCACAGCCGGACAGGACCAGCTCATCCGGTCTGACCAACTCCCGTCCCCCCCGCCCCAACACAGCAACCGCAGTGACACCCAGGGTCACAGGCCACAGGGACTTGACTGACACGAGAACAGCCGAGGGGGAACTGGCTAAGTGAGACACACCCAGACGCGGCTGGTGAGTGACACACACCCTGCGCTGCACAGGCCGGGGGGTGGGAGCCCCCCAAGCTCCCGACCCCTCTGCCCTGGGGCAGGGGGGGAATTCCTCTCCTGCCTCACACTTTGTGCGCCAGATGAAGGGCTGTGTGTCTCCAGGTGTGCTTGGGTGTACTTGCGTGTGAGTAGTTGTGTGTGTCTGCATATGGGTATGTTTGCGTATACATCTGGTGAGGGTGAATGTGTTTGTATACGTGTGTACAGGCGTGTGTATCGATGTGTTGGTGTGTATGTGTATGTGACTGGATGGTTGTGTATGGGTACACATCTGTGTGTTCACGTTGGTGTTTATGTGTGCGAATGTCTAGACGTGTGTGTACATGGGTGTCTCTGTGTACATTTGTGTTTGCGTGTACAACCTTGTGTGACTGGGTGCAGCTGTATGTGAGGGTGTACCAGTGGGGATGCCCTGTCTCTATGGGCGTGGACGTGTTTGTGTCGACGTGCTCGTGTGTGGGTGTGCGTCCAGCCACTCTGGGTGTGTCACTGTCTCTCACTTCCCCCCCCCACACTCTGCTGGCGGGGGGGAGGGATGACCCCAGACCCTCATGCAAGAAACACCAGGGGAGAGAACCTGGCTCCCAGCCCCCCCTGCTCTAACCACCAGCCCCCCTGAGCCAGGAGAGAACCCAGGCGTCCTGGCTCCCAGCCCCCCCCGAGCCAGGAGAGAACCCAAGCGTCCTGGCTCCCAGCCCCCCGAGCCAGGAGAGAACCCAGGCGTCCTGGCTCCCAGCCCCCGAGCCAGGAGAGAACCCAGGCGTCCTGGCTCCCAGCCCCCCTCCCCCAGCCAGGAGAGAACCCAGGCGTCCTGGCTCCCAGCCCCCCTCCCCCAGCCAGGAGAGAACCCAGGCGTCCTGGCTCCCAGCCCCCCCCGAGCCAGGAGAGAACCCAGGCGTCCTGGCTCCCAGCCCCCCCCGAGCCAGGAGAGAACCCAGGCGTCCTGGCCCTCACCCCGCTGCCGGTAGGGGGGATTCCCCGGCTGCTGTCGGGGTTGGGGGCGGCCCCACGTCTCGGCTCCGCCTCCCGGCTCCAGCCCAGCGCCGGGGATGGAGGCGCCGCGCCGCGGGCCGGGCTGCTCCGGGCCCCGGAGCCGCCGCTGAGCCCCGGGCGGGGACCCCCCGAGCCCCCCCGGCCGGGCCCCGCCATGTGGTGCCTCCGCTGCGCGTCCGAGCGGCGCCGAGGGCAGCTCCAGCGCAAACTGCTGCACTGGTGAGTGCGGGACCGCGGCCCCCCCCATTTAACCCCGGCCCCCCCGATCCAGCCCCGGCCCCCCTGGATCCCACCCATTTAACCCCGGCCCCCCCCGGATTTAACCCCGGCCCCCCCGGATCCCACCCGGCCCCCATTTAACCCCGGCCTCCCTGATCCCCCCGCCCCCCCATCCAGCCCCGGCCCCCCCGATTTAACCCCGGCCCCCCCGATCCAGCCCCGGCCCCCCCGGATCCCACCCGGCCCCCATTTAACCCCGGCCCCCCCGGATCCCCCCGCCCCCCCATCCAGCCCCGGCCCCCCCCGGATCCCACCCGGCCCCCATATAACCCCGGCCCCCCCGAATTAACCCCGGCCCCCATTTAACCCCGGCCCCCCGGATCCCACCCGGCCCCCATTTAACCCCGGCCCCCCCGGATCCCTCCCAGCCCCCCCATTTAACCCCGGCCCCCCCCGGATTTAACCCCGGCCCCCCTGATCCAGCCCCGGCCCCCCCCGATTTAACCCCGGCCCCCCCGATCCAGCCCCGGCCCCCATTTAACCCCGGCCTCCCTGATCCCCCCGGCCCCCCCATCCAGCCCCTGCCCCCCCATTTAACCCCGGCCCCCCCGGATCCCCCCGCCCCCCCATCCAGCCCCGGCCCCCCCGATTTAACCCCGGCCCCCCCAATTCAGCCCCGGCCCCCCATTTAACCTCGCTCCCCCAGATCCCCCCCGATTTAACCCCAGCCTCCCCACCCCCTATTTAACCCAGGACCCCCCCTGATTTAACCCCGGCCCCCCCATCCAACCCCTGCCCCCTGGATCCCCCCGATCCAACCCCACCCCCCAGCCCCCATTTAACCCCACCTCCCGGATTCCCCCCATCCAAGCCCGGCCCCCCGATCCCCTCCAATCCAACCCCAGCACCCCTGATTTAACCCCAGCCCCCCCTTTAATCCCACCACCCCAATCCAACCCCAGCCCCCTCTGATCCCCCTGGCCTCCCCGATTTACCCCACCCCTGGCCCCCTGATCCAACCCCGCCTCCCCGGCCCCCCATTTAACCCCACCCCCTGGATCCCCCCCATTTAACCTTGGCCCCCCGGCCCCCCATTTAACTCCAGTCCCCAGATCCCCCCCCGATCCAACCCCGGCCCCCCCGATTTACCCCGCCCCCTGGCCCTCTGATCCAACCCCGCCCCCCCGGCCCCCCTGGATCCCTCTGACCCCCCTGCCTGAACCCCACCCCCCCGATTTAACCCTGCCCCCCCGGATCCCCCTGACCCCCCCTCCTGAAACCCGCCCCCCGGACCCTCCTGAGCCAACCCTGCCCCCCCATTTAACCCTGCCCCCCCGGCCCCCCGGATCACTCCTGATCCAACCCCAGACACCCGGAGCCCCCCCCTGATTTAACCCCAGCCTGAACCCTGCCCCAGATTCCCCCCGGATCCTCCCAATTTAACCCCGACCCCCTGACCCCCTGATTTAACCCCAGCCCCCCTGAGTCCCCCCAACCTGAACCCCGCCCCCCCCGGATTCCCCCAGTCCCCGCCACCTGAACCCTGCCCCCCGATCCAACCCTGCCCCCCCGGGCCCCGCGCCTGAAAACCGCCCCCTATTTAACCCCAGTGCCCCCGCCTGAACCCCACCCCGGATCTGCCCAATTTAACCCTAGCCCCCCCCACCCCCCCGATTTAATCCTGGGTCCCCTCAGATCCCCCCATCTGAACCCCGCCCCCCCAATTGCTCCACCTGAAACCCGCCCCCAATTTAACCCCCAATCCCCCAGCCCCCCCGTGCTGAACCCCAGGCCCCCTGCTTGAACCCCAGCCCCCCGATCCGCCACAGCCCCCCGATGCACCTTGGGCCCCCTAGATGCCCCTAGCCACCCCGGGCCCCCCAGCTGCCCCCAGTTACTCCCACCCCCCTGCCTGACTCCCGCTCCCCCGGTTTCCCCTGGGTGCCCTGCTGGCCCCCCTGGGGTGAACCCCGGCCCCCCCAGTGTTCTCTGCCTGTCCCCACGCCCCGCTGGCCCCTGAACCCCCGGCCTGAACCCAGACCCCCCTGCTGCTTCCCGGTCCCCCCTGCCCCCAGCCGCCCCCCCGACAGCCCTAGTCTGCCCCCTTGTTCCCCCACCTGCCCCGGGTCCTCCCTGCCTCCCCCCAACTGGCCCCCACCTGCCTCCCACCTACTCATTCCCCCCCCAACTACTCACTGCCCCGAGCCCCCCGACTGCCGTGTGCATCAGCCAGGCACTGCGGGAAGGAACCCAGCTGTCTCTGGGCCCCACCCCAACTGCCCCCCAGGCCCTAGTCTGTCCCCAGACTCCCCTGGGCCCCCCAGTTTGCCCCCGGACCTCCCGACTGCCCCCTGGTCCTCCCGGCCTCACTATCTGCCCCTGAGTCCCCCATCTGCCTTCTGCCCCCCGACTGCTCCCGGACCCCCCGCCCCGAGCTCCCCAGACCCCTGCCTGCACCCGATTTCCTCCCCAGGCCTGTCTGCCATTGGGTCCCTGCTGCCCCCTGCTGGGGGGGATGAACCCTGATCTGCGTCTGTGTGGGGTGAGGATCCAGCTCTCCGTCCCCTTCCCGTCC
Source organism: Mauremys mutica (assembly GCF_020497125.1). NCBI lineage: Eukaryota > Metazoa > Chordata > Testudines > Geoemydidae > Mauremys > Mauremys mutica. The sequence goes on from NW_025422903.1 coordinate 577,591, forward strand.
CCCCCCCCTGTCACCCAGGCTGCCTAGAAACACGGCCGGGCCCCCGGCGCAGTGCTGTACGTGGACGGCTCGCCCGCTGCGGCGATGCAGCCGTCTCTGGGGCAGGGCGGCTGGGGAACAGCCGCATATAACGCCGCTCGGGGACTGCATCGGGCGATAGAGCGTGAGGTTCTAGAGCTGGAGGTGTTATCTGGGTAGAGGAGGGCACGTGCATGCTCCAGGTTCTAGCTCAGTGTGTGATGCCGTCGTTCTAGACTGGGATGGGCTCTTGTGGTTCTAGACCCAAGGTTCTAGACCGGCTGGTTGGGTTCTAGATCAGCATAGGCCCAGAGCTGGCAACACAGGCTGCTGTCTGGGCTCTAGACGGGGGGGGGAAAGGCTATTGATGTTCTAGAGCAGGGGTCCCCAACCCCCGGTCCGCGGCCCGGTACCGGTCCGCGGCCTCTTAGAAACCGGGCCGCGAACCGACCCAGTGGAGCTTCCGCAGGCGTGCCTGCGGGAGGTCCAGCTGAGCCGCGGGACGAGCGCTCCCTCCGCAGTCGTGCCTGCGGGAGGTCCGCTGCTCCCGGGGCTCAGCTGGAGCTTCCGCAGGCATGCCTGCGGAGGGTCCGGCAAACGAAACCGGTCCCTGGACCCAAAAAGGTTGGGGACCCCTGTTCTAGAGTATGGCCATGGCCAGTGGTGGGTGTTCTAGATCAGATTGTATCCTTGGTGTTTTAGAGACAATCATACAGCAGATTGGCTGGGTTCTAGATCAGGCGAGGCCCAGAGCTGGCAATACAGGCTGCTGTGAGGGCTCTAGACCGGGGGGAGGCCACTGATGTTCTAGAGGGGGTTTTGCGGCCAGCGGCTGTTCTAGATCCAGCGTCATCCTCGGTGTTCTACAGACAGCTGTGCAGCGGATTGGCCGGGCTCCAGATCGAGACAGGCCGTGGATGCTCTAGAACCGTCCTGGCACCGTTCTAGAGCAGGAGGGGGGACCAACCCGGATTCTAGAGCTGACAGCGCCGTGGGCTGGCTGGGTTCTAGACCCAGCTGCCCTCTCCATGTTCTAGAGTGGCCAGGACACGGGGGGCTGGGTTCCAGACCAGGGCCCGCGCTCGGCTCCAGGCTCACCCCCTGCCCCGTCTGCTCTCCCCGCAGCGTGGAGGGGGACCCGCCGGGCAGCGAGGCGGGGCCGACGGTGGACAGCCCGGGCAGCCAGGCGCCCTACCGCTGCGGGGCCGAGCTGGCCAAGGCCGGGGAACCCTACGACCGGGGCCCCCTGACCGCCACCGTCTCCGCCTGCCACCCCCCGGCCCCCGGGCTGCCCTGGGCCCAGCGGGCGCGGCTGCAGCCGGCCAGCGTGGCGCTGCGCAAGCAGGAGGAGGAGGAGAACAAGCGCTCGAAGGCCCTGTCGGACAGCTATGAGCTCTCCACCGACCTCCAGGACAAGAAGGTACAGTGCCCGCCCCGTGCGGCCCCCCCGGGATTCCCCAGCCCGGCCTGTGCCCCCCCGTGCGGCCCCCCCTGGGATTCCCCAGCCCGGCCTGTGCCCCCCCCGGATTCCCCAGCCCGGCCTGTGCCCCCCCGTGCGGCCCCCCCGGGATTCCCCAGCCCAGCCTGTGCCCCCCCCGTGCATCCTCCCGGGATTCCCCAGCCCGGCCTGTGCCCCCCCGTGCGCCCCCCCCGGGATTCCCCAGCCCGGCCTGTGCCCCCTCCGGATTCCCCAGCCCGGCCTGTGCCCCCCCCTGCGGCCCCCCAGGATTCCCCAGCCCGGCCTGTGTCCCCCCCTGCGGCCCCCCAGGATTCCCCAGCCTGGCCTGTGCCCCCCCGGGCGGCCCCCCCGGGATTCCCCCTCCCGGCCTGTGCCCCCCCTGCAGCCCCTCCGGGATTCTCCCACCCGGCCTCTTCCCCCCCTGCGGCCCCCCCAGGATCCCCCCTCCCTGCCTGTGCGCCCCCACGGCCCCCCCCGGGATCCCCCTTTCCGGCCTGTGGCCCCCGGGACCTCCCCGGACAGTGCCCCCCCCGGGATTCCCCCGGCCTGCGCCCCCCTGAGTGCCCCGCCCCCGCAGGTGGAGATGCTGGAGCGGAAGTACGGGGGCTCGTTCCTGAGCCGGCGGGCGGCCCGCACCATCCAGACGGCCTTTCGCCAGTACCGCATGCAGAAGAACTTCCAGCGGCTGCGGAGCTCGGCCTCGGAGAGCCGCATGTCGCGCCGCATCGTGCTGTCCAACATGCGCATGCAGTTCTCCTTCGAGGAGTTCGACAAGGGGCCGGCCGCCGCCCCCTACTTCGAGGGCAAGCCGGCCTCCCTGGACGAGGGCACCATGGCCAGCGCCCGCCCCCACCTGCTGGAGCGCGGGGGGCTGCCCTACGGGGGCTCCTGCCGGGCCGGCCTGGAGAGCGGCTCGCTCCACGCCTCCTCCGGCGACTTCTGCAGCGAGATCACCGAGCTGGAGGACTCCTTCGCCAAGCAGGTGGGGGGGGGCGGGGAGCAGCCTGCCCCCGGGTCTGGGGGATCCCCCCTCCCCCCACCTCATCTCTTCCCCCCCCCGGAACTGGGGGATCCCCCCTCCCCCAACCTTAGCTCCTCCCCCCCGGGACTGGGGGATCCCCCCTCCCCCAACCTCATCTCTTCCCCCCCCTGGAACTGGGGGATCCCCCCTCCCCCAACCTTAGCTCCTCCCCCCCGGGACTGGGGGATCCCCCCTCCCCCAACCTCATCTCTTCCCCCCCCCTGGAACTGGGGGATCCCCCCTGCCCCAACCTTAGCTCCTCCCCCCCGGGACTGGGGGATCCCCCCTCCCCCAACCTCATCTCTTCCCCCCCCTGGGACTGGGGGATCCCTCCTGCCCCAACCTTCGCTCCCCCCCTGGGACTAGGGGATCCCCCCTCCCCCCAACCTCATCTCTTCCCCCCCCTGGGACTGGGGGATCCCCCTGCCCCAACCTCATCTCTTCCCCCCCCCCGGGACTGGGGGATCCCCCCTGCCCCAACCTTCGCTCCCCCCCCCGGGACTAGGGGATCCCCCCTCCCCCCAACCTTAGCTCCTCCCCCCCGGGACTGGGGGATCCCCCCTGCCCCAACCTTAGCTCCTCCCCCCAGGGACTGGGGGATCCCCCTCCCTCAACCTTCGCTCCCCCCCCCTGGGACTAGGGGATCCCCCCTCCCCCAACCTCATCTCTTCCCCCCCCCTGGGACTGGGGGATCCCCCTCCCCCAATCTTAGCTCCTCCCCCCGGGACTGGGGGATCCCCCTGCCCCAACCTTAGCTCCTCCCCCCAGGGACTGGGGGATCCCCCCTGCCCCAACCTTCGCTCCCCCCCCAGGGACTGGGGGATTCCCCCTTCCCCCAACCTCATCTCTTCCCCCCCCGGGACTGGGGGATCCCCCTCCCCCAACCTCATCTCTTCCCCCCCCGGGACTGGGGGATCCCCCTCCCCCAACCTCATCTCTTCCCCCCCCGGGACTGGGGGATGCCCCCTCCCTCAACCTCATCTCTTCCCCCCCAGGGACTGGGGGATCCCCCCTGCCCCAACCTTCGCTCCCCCCCCCGGGACTAGGGGATCCCCCCTCCCCCCAACCTTAGCTCCTCCCCCCGGGGACTGGGGGATCCCCCTCCCCCAACCTTACCTCCTCCCCCCCCTCGGGACTGGGGGATCCCCCTCCCCCAACCTTAGCTCCTCCCCCCAGGGACTGGGGGATCCCCCTGCCCCAACCTTAGCTCCTCCCCCCAGGGATTGGGGGATCCCCCTCCCCCAACCTTAGCTCCTCCCCCCCGGGACTGGGGGATCCCCCTCCCCCAACCTTAGCTCCTCCCCCCCGGGACTAGGGGATCCCCCCTCCCCCAACCTTAGCTCCTCCCCCCCCGGGACTGGGGGATCCCCCTCCCCCAACCTTAGCTCCTCCCCCCCCGGGACTAGGGGATCCCCCTCCCCCAACCTTAGCTCCTCCCCCCCAGGGACTGGGGATCCCCCTCCCTGCAACCAGTAGCTCCTCCAACTGGACTTATAGAGAGGGGAGGGGGCCTGCTTAGGGGGAGGGGCTTGTACAGAGGAGAGGGACTATAGGGCACTCGGCATAGGGGGAGGGGCTTATTACGAAGGGAGGGGCTTATGGGAACTTTTGCAGCAGGGGGGAGCTTGTACAGAAGGGCGGGGCTTGTGAGGAGGGGCGGGGCACAGAGGGGCGTGGCCTCTCTTCTCACCCGCCCCCCCCCCCCCCGGCAGGTGAAGTCCCTGGCGGAGTCGATCGACGAGGCCCTGAACTGCCACCCGCTGCCGGCGCCGGAGGGGGGGGGGCCCGGCCCGCTGGAGAAGAGCGAGTCGAAGGAGCAGCAGGGGGACAGCGCGGCCACCTCCTTCAGCGACGTCACCCTGTACCTGGACGAGGGGGTGCCGGCCTCCCCCCTCTCCCTGGAGCGGCCCCCCAGCTCGGAGCCCCCCGAGCCCGCCCCCCCGGCGGCCCAGCCCCGGCCCGAGTTCTGGGGGGCCCCGCAGCGGGAGGACAGCCGGGAGAACGGGGCCGGCCGGCGCGGGACCCCCTGCCTGGAGTGCCGGGACTTCCGCCTGCGGGGGGCCCACCTGCCCCTGCTCACCATCGAGCCCCCCAGCGACAGCTCGGTGGACCTGAGCGACCGCTCCGAGCGCAGCTCCGTGCACCGGGGCCTGGCCTACGAGCCGGACGGCTGCGGGGCCCCCAAGCACCCGCCGGCCCCCCCGCCCCCCGCCCCCTCCCCCCACCCCCTGCGCCACTACCGCCCCGAGCCCGCCCCGCCCCCGCCCCCGCCGCCCGGACGCCTGGCTCCCGAGCACTCGGACGGCGACAACGACAGCCTGCAGAGCAGCACCAACTCCACCGAGACCGTCAACTGCAGCTCGGGGTCCTCCTCCCGGGACAGCCTGCGGGGCCCCCCGCCCCCGCCCCCCCCGGCGCCCCCGCCCGCCGGCCCCGGCCCGGGCCTGTGCAAGCAGACGTACCAGCGGGAGACCCGCCACAGCTGGGACTCGCCCGCCTTCAACCACGACCTGCTGCAGCGGCGCCAGTACCGCATCGGGCTCAACCTCTTCAACAAGTGGGTGCCGGGCGCGGGAGGGGCGGCGTGGGGGTGGGGCTTCGTGGGGGAGGAGCTTAGTGGGGGAGGGGCTTCCTGGGGGAGGGGCTTCCTGGGGGAGCGGCTTAATAGGGAGAGGGGTTGAGGGCACGCAGAACTCCTGTTTCCCAGAATTCAGTTGGAGGGAGAGTTGCCCCCCCCAGATAACCCTGCCCCTCCCAGCCCTGCCGCTGCCCCTCACTCCCGACCCGCAGCCCCTGCTACCCCGGCCCTGCCCCCCCCCCCACAGCTCTGCCAGTGCCCCTCACTCCCGACCTGCAGCCCCTGCCAGCCCGGCTCTGGGCTCCCCACCCCCCAGCTCCGCCAGGGCGTTGGACGGGTGGGGCCGGACGCGTTACTCTCTGGTGCGGTCACTGATTTAATTACTACTGAAGGACACAGCAGCTGCTTCCCAGGCTGGGAGGCGGCCCTAGGGATCCAATTAGCCAGCGGAAGCTATGATTCAGCCGCACCTCTGGGGCGGATCCAGCGCCTCCTCGAGTGGGCTCCGGCCTTTAGAGCCTGCAATGGGGCCCCTTCCCCCCCCGCCCGTGCTGGAGTTCTAGAATTCCGGCCACGTTCCGGATCGGCCCTCTAGAACGCCCTGGAACCAACCCACCTGGGGGCTTTAGCATGAGATGTCCCCGCTGCGGATTTGGGAGCTGTCTGTGTTCTGGATCAGTTGATCTAGTCCGTTCTTGGCTGGCCACACCAATGTAACCACGATTGCATCTGTGATAGAGAGCCGAACTGGTCTCCAAGCCACTCTAGAACAGCAGTCGGTCTTCCTGGGTTAATGATTGGCTGAATCGGCCATGTTCTAGAATGGCTAGGTTCTAGAACCGTGCTGCTCTAGAACAAACAAATGCCGTACAATTTTGGTTTGCCTTAGGGTGACTGGCTTTCCTCTAGAGCAGCTGAGTTATGGAATAGTATTGAGGGCTCCAAACAATCCAGAACCACACAGCCAGGATTCTGGATTAACACCGTATAAACACTAGGTGGTGTCTAGATTGACTGTAATTTGTTCTGGAGTATCCCTCTTAGACTCATTAATACTTCTACATAATCAGTAGCAACACTATCTTGGTTCTAGATTCACACCAGGCAGTGCTTGAGTATGCATAGCAGATGTACAGTGTGTTCTAGGTAACCGTCAGCTCACTAGACATGTCTGTCCCAGAACGTAGCCTCGAACATTTGCTCAAGACCTGCAAAAGCCCCCCTGAGACCCAGGTGTCCGGCACTCTTAGCTAAGTCCTTTGCTCTCAACAGGCAGTGTTTTCTAGAATGAGCAAGTTCTCGACCTCTGCTCTGGAACAACAGAGTTATGCAGATGTTCTAGAACAACACCGCAGCAGCGCAACCCTGGGGGGGGCACTGTTCTAGATCAGCGATATCTTGTTGAAAATTTTCTAGAACAATGGTGGCCTTGAATGGCTTCTTTCTAGAACAGTGGTGATCTGGAACGGGCAGGTACCTTCCAGAGGGGAACTGGCCTGTGTCTGGTCTGGTTCTAGAATGGCAGAGATCTGGAATGGAATTTTCTAGAACACCCATGTTCCTGGTTTCTCACCCCCGTCCCCTTCTGGCTAGCATCTCCTCTCCGGTTCCTCTGACCATCTGCCCCGGGGCAGCGGCATTCTAGAGGCTCGTGACTCTAGACCCTTTCTCTCCATGCCCGCAGGAAGCCGGAGAAGGGGATCCAATACCTCATTGAGAGAGGGTTCCTCTCGGACACGCCAGTCGGGGTCGCTCACTTCATCCTGGAGCGCAAGGGCCTGAGCCGGCAGATGATTGGCGAGTTTCTCGGCAACCGGCAGAAGCAGTTCAACCGCGACGTTCTCGAGTAAGGAGCTGCTGGGTGAGGGGATGGCTCCAGTGGGGGATGTTCTGGAGCAAGGGGTACCCAGAGGAAAGACAGCAAGCACAAATTGATCTAGAGCAAGTGATGTAGAGTAGGGCGCATGCGCTGTCTGGAGAGGAACAATTGCAGGCAGCCGGTGGGTTCCCGACCCACCTTCCCAGGGGTGGTGGAGCTCTGGCTCAGGGCATCATCCTGCACGTTCTCCCACGAGACTCTAGAGACTGCTGGAGCATGGGGGGATCTGGAGGGGACCCAGCGCTGACCTGCCCTGCCCTTTCCAGCTGCGTGGTGGATGAGATGGATTTCTCCAACATGGACCTGGACGACGCGCTGCGGAAGTTCCAGTCACACATCCGGGTGCAGGGGGAAGCACAGAAAGTCGAGCGTCTCATCGAAGCCTTCAGGTCAGTTTGAGAACCTTCCCGATGTGTCGGGGGGGCGGGGGGCGGGGGGTGGTCGGCATCATCCTGGACAGTAGCGTAGCTGGGGGGGAGCAAGGGGAGCACCTGCTCCCCCGAGTCCAGAATTCCCCAAGTGGCACCTTTTCCACTCGTCCGTGAGTGCAGCGGTGTGCTGCTCCGTCTTTCGGTGGCCTTGCGCATGCACCGCTCCATCTTTCGGTGGCATTTCGGCGCATGCGCTGGACTGCCGAAGGACATGCGCCTTTTTTCTCTGCCGCTCCTCCTCGGCAGCAACCCTGGCTGTGCCACTGGTTCTGGAGCACGGATGCCTTTAACGGGCTCGGCGAAAGCCTGAGCTGTTCTGGAGCAGGTTTGGCCTTGTTGCCACTCCAGAACCCACATGGCCTTCTAGAATACAGCCCATCTTGGTGGTCTTCTGGGATGCCCTGAAGAAGGCTGCCAGCGTTGGTAGGGGCCTAGGATGTGGCCACAGTCCACGTTCTAGATAGATGTTCCATGTTCTAGATCCACGTTCTAGATAGATATTATTCCAGGATGCACCTGTCCTTCTAGAACAGGGTCTGTGTCGATGACACTCCAGAGTGCCCTGGTGCCCTCGTAGGCCGGCTGCACTAACAAGACCCGAATGGGTGTTTTTCTACATTTTCAAATCCATTGATGTCAAATAAACACAGAAGACACGTGCACAGGGCTCGCTTTATGTGGTTATTTGTGCCTGGATGTTTTTCTTCCTTTTCAAATACGTTGATTTCAGCTACAACACGGAACGCAAAGCGCACAAGGTTCACTTTTTAGGGTTGTTCTTTTTATTGCAAATATTTGCCCGCTAAAAAAGAGAAACAAAAGAACTCGAATCACTCACGGGAGATACTGCCACCGCTACTTATTTGCAGCGTCACCTGAAAGGGAGAACAGACGTTTGTCTGGCACGGTTGTAGCCAGTGTGGCAAGGTGTTTCCCTGCCAGATATGCTAAACATTCGTATGCCCCTCCCGGCTCCGACTTTTTCTTGTTTATCTTTTTTTACAGTGCAAATATTTGCAATCAAAACACCATCCTATACCGTGAGCTCTGTGCGCTTTGCGTTCTGCGTTGTGATTGAAATCAGTACATTCCAAACTGCAGAGAAATATCCAAAACTGTTGGTAATTGGTAGAAATTGGCATTCTGGTCTTGTGGAACGGGGCAGTGAAACTGGCGAGGAATCACGATTCATTCTTTTAATAGTCTGTCTATCCTAGATTATTGGCCATTTGATGCAGTGGCAATCTCATAGCTGCTCTAGAACATGCAGGGATCTAGACCGGCTGTGATATGCCGCGGGAGCCAGAGACCCAGGGCCCAGATCCTCTGATCTAGAACAGGCTGGGATCTAGAATGCTGGGGTTCTGCAAACTCTGCATCAACGGGGCGTGCTTTGTTCTGGAGCATGCTGTGGAGGGCAATCTAGAAGGCACCTGGTGCTGGTGGTGATCTAGAACACAGGCATCGCTCTGGAAAGCAGCCTGTCTGCGGTGTCCAGTGGCACCGTTTGGTGCCAAGAACCCAGGCCATGCGGGCGATGTTCCAGAGTGGTCTAGAAGGCGGTTCTAGGCTGCGCTGCGGTGGGGAAGGGGAGGGAGGATCCTTCACCCCCTGCTTCCCGGTGCAGCCAGCGCTACTGTGTCTGCAACGCCCCGCTTGTGCGCCAGTTCCGGAACCCGGACACCATCTTCATCCTGGCCTTCGCCATCATCCTCCTCAACACGGACATGTACAGCCCCAGCGTCAAGCCCGAGAGGAAGATGAAGCTGGACGACTTCATCAAGAACCTCAGAGGTCAGTGCTCAGGAACCCGTGGAGCCCCGCGTCGGGACCGGGATATAGCCCGAGGGGGTACTCTGGAGGAAAGCAGCTAGATCCCTGGTCTAGAAAGAAACGGGATCCAGAACAGCTGGTTGATGGGGGAACTGTGAGCAGAGCTGCTCTAGAACCTGCTCCTAAACCCCATTGGCATCCAGAACACGGGAGCCCAGATGGGGAGAATCATCTGCTCTAGAATGAGCTGTGCAGGAGGGTCCAGAGGCCCAAGGCCTGGATCCTCCGCTCTACAACAGACTGGGATCTACAACAGCTGTGATCCACACCGGGGGGGGGGGAATGGCTAGAGCCACTGGGCCTGGATATCTGCTCTAGAACAGGCAGGGATCTAGAACGGCTGAGATCTGCAGCAGGAGCCAGAGCCCCAGGGCTGGGATCCTCCGCTCTAGAACAGGCTGGGATCTAGAACGCCAGGGTTCGGTACCCGAGGCCGCAGCCTCTGTTCTAGACTTGCCAGGGTTCTGGGTTGAGCTGGGGACTGGGTCGGTGTTTGCCCCCCCGCCCCACCCATCACCGGGTTCGTCTGCCCCAGGGGTGGATAACGGGCAGGACATCCCCCGCGACCTCCTGGTGGGGATCTACCAGCGCATCCAGGGCCGCGAGCTGCGAACGAACGACGACCACGTCTCCCAGGTCCAGACCGTCGAGCGCATGATCGTGGGGAAGAAGCCGGTGAGCGGAGCGGGGGGTGGGACCTGCTGGGGATGGGGCGGGGCTTCCAGGGAGGGAGGGGCCTCATCGGGAAGGGGTGGAGCCCTGGGAAGAGGGCATTGAGGGTGGGGCTTCTTGGGGGGGGCATGGCCTATGGGGAGGGGCTTGGCTGGGTGGGGCCTCACAGAGGGAGGTGGAGCCTGAGGGGTGGGAGAGGCCACTGGGGATGTGTAGGGGCGGAGCTTGATGGAGAAGAGGGAGGGGTGGGACCTTGGGAGGAAGGGAGAGGCCTATTGGGGGCTTCTGGGGGCGGGACTCAAGTAGGCTCCACCCCTTCTGGCCCCACTGACACCCCCCCCCCACCGCGCCAGGTGCTGTCCCTGCCCCACCGTCGCCTGGTCTGCTGCTGCCAGCTCTACGAGGTGCCCGACCCCAACCGGCCCCAGCGGCTCGGCCTGCACCAGAGAGAGGTCTTCCTCTTCAACGACCTGCTGGTGGTGAGTGGGGGCGGCCTGGACACCTGGGTCCCAGCCGCATCCGGTGGGCTAGAGCTGGGGAGGGGGGGCTGGGAGCCAGGACTCCTGGGTTCTCTCCCCAGCTCTGGGAGGGGAGTGGGGGCTGCTGCGTTAGAGCAGGGGGGGGGGCTGGGAGCCAGGACTCCTGGGTTCTCTCCTGGCTCTGGGAGGGGAGTGGGGGCTGCTGCGTTAGAGCGGGGGGGGGCTGGGAGCCAGGACTCCTGGGTTCTCTCCCGGCTCCGGGGCGGGGGAGGGGGCTAGAGGGCAGAGCTGGGGACTCTCGCTGACCGCCCCCCTTCCCCCCCAGGTGACGAAGATCTTCCAGAAGAAGAAGATCATGGTGACGTACAACTTCCGCCAGAGCTTCCCCCTGGTGGAAATGCACATGCAGCTGTTCCAGAACTCCTGTGAGTGCCCCTCCCCCCTCGGACCCGGAGCGCCCCCCCCCCCCCGGAACCGGGCCTGAATCTCTGTCCTCCCCCCCCCCCGCCCCAGATTACCAGTTCGGGATCAAGCTCCTGTCGGCCGTGCCGGGCGGGGAGCGGAAGGTGCTGATCGTCTTCAACGCCCCCAGCCTGCAGGACCGGCTCCGCTTCACCAGCGACCTGCGGGAGTCCATCGCCGAGGTGCAGGAGATGGAGAAATACCGCGTGGAGTGTGAGTGCCGGGCGGGCAGGGGCTGCGGGAGCGAGGGGCCCCGGCTGGGCTGGGGGGGGTCAGAGCTGGGCTGGGGGGGCTGGGGGGTGGGAGCGAGGGGCCCCGGCTGGGCTGGGGGGGGTGGGAGCGAGGGGCCCCGGCTGGGCGGGGGGGGTGGGTCAGAGCTGGGCTGTGGGTCGGGAGCGAGGGGCCCGGCTGGGCTGGGGGGGGGGTCAGAGCTGGGCTGGGGGGGCTGTGGGTCGGGAGTGAGGGCCCCGGCTGGGCTGGGGGGGGGTCAGAGCTGGGCTGGGGGTCGGGAGCGAGGGGCCCGGCTGGGCTGGGGGGGGTCAGAGCTGGGCTGGGGGGGCGGTGGGTCGGGAGCGAGGGGCCCGGCTGGGCTGGGGGGGCTGTGGGTCGGGAGCGAGGGGCCCGGCTGGGCTGTGGGGGCTGTGGGTCGAGAGCGAGGGCCCCGGCTGGGGTGGGGGGGATGGGTCAGAGCTGGGCTGTGGGTCGGGAGCGCGGGGCCCGGCTGGGCTGGGGGGGGGTCAGAGCTGGGCTGGGGGGGCTGTGGGTCGGGAGTGAGGGCCCCGGCTGGGCTGGGGGGGGGTCAGTGCGGGGCTGGGGGTCGGGAGCGAGGGCCCCGGCTGGGCTGTGGGTCGGGAGCGAGGGGCCCCGGCTGGGCTGTGGGTCGGGAGCGAGGGGCCCCGGCTGGGCTGGGGGGGCTGTGGGTCGGGAGTGAGGGCCCCGGCTGGGCTTGGGGGGGGGCAGAGCTGGGCTGGGGGTCGGGAGCGAGGGCCCCGGCTGGGCTGTGGGTCGGGAGCGAGGGGCCCCGGCTGGGCTGTGGGTCCGGAGCGAGGGGCCCCGGCTGGGCTGCGGCTCTGGAGCGAGGGCCCCGGCTGGGCTGGGGGGGGGTCAGAACTGGGCTGGGGGGGCTGTGGGTCGGGAGCGAGGGGCCCCGGCTGGGCTGCGGCTCTGGAGCGAGGGCCCCGGCTGGGCGGGGGGGGGGTCAGAGCTGGGCTGTGGGTCGGGAGCGAGGGCCCCGGCTGGGCTGGGGGGGGGTCAGAGCTGGGCTGTGGGTCGGGAGCGAGGGGCCCGGCTGGGCTGGGGGGGGTCAGAGCTGGGCTGTGGGTCGGGAGCGAGGGGCCCGACTGGGCTGGGGGGGGGTCAGAGCTGGGCTGTGGGTCGGGAGCGAGGGGCCCGGCTGGGCTGGGGGGGGGTCAGAGCTGGGCTGTGGGTCGGGAGCGAGGGCCCCGGCTGGGCTGGGGGGGCTGTGGGTCGGGAGCGAGGGGCCCGTGTGGGCTGCGGCTCTGGAGCGAGGGCCCCGGCTGGGCTGGGGGCGGGTCAGAGCTGGGCTGTGGGTCGGGAGCGAGGGCCCCGGCGGGGCTGGGGGGGCTGGGGGGCGGGAGCGAGGGCCCCGGCTGGGCTGGGGGGGGGGTCAGAGCTGGGCTGTGTGGGTCGGGAGCGAGGGCCCCGGCTGGGCTGGGGGGGGGTCAGAGCTGGGCTGTGGGTCGGGAGCGAGGGCCCCGGCTGGGCTGGGGGGGGGGTCAGAGCTGGGCTGTGGGTCGGGAGCAAGGGGCCCCGGCTGGGCTGGGGGGGGTCAGAACTGGGCTGGGGGGGCTGTGGGTCCGGAGCGAGGGGCCCCGGCTGGGCTGTGGGTCGGGAGCGAGGGCCCCGGCTGGGCTGTGGGGGCTGTGGGTCGGGAGCGAGGGCCCCGGCTGGGCTGGGGGGGGGTCAGAGCTGGGCTGTGGGTCGGGAGCGAGGGCCCCGGCTGGGCTGGGGGGGGGTCAGGGCTGGGCTGTGGGTCGGGAGCGAGGGCCCCGCCGGCACTGACCCCCGCCCCCCCCGCAGCGGAGCTGGAGAAGCAGAAGGGGGTGATGCGCCCCAGCGCCTCGCCGGCGGGGGGCCCGAAGGAGGCGGTGAACGGGACGCTGACGCGGAGCAGCCTGGAGGACACCTACGGGCTGGGCGATGGGCTGAAGCGAAGCGCCCTGAGCAGCTCCCTGCGCGACCTCTCCGACGCCGGTGAGCGGGGCCCGGACGCCTGGGTTCCTCCCCGGCGCTGGGACGGGAGCGGGGCGGGGCTGGGCGCCCGGACGCCTGGGTTCTCGCCTGGTCCCCCTGCCTCTCGTTGGGGGCTGTGGCTCCCCCTGGTGGCAGAAAATCCATGTGAGACGCTCGGCCAATAGGAAGCTCCCTGGATGTGGGGGGCGGGGCTGTGGGCGTGGCCTGGCTGGGTTAACCCCCGCCGTGCCATGCCGGGGATGGCCCTCGCTCGCTCTGCTTTGCGCTCTGTCTCTCTCTCTCTGTGTCTCTCGCTGGGGGGCTACCGGGGGGGCGGGGGTTTCGGGGGGGCAGTGTCGGGGGGGGCCCAGCCTCGCTAATCCCTGCTGTTGCCCCCCCCCCCCCGTGCAGGCAAGCGGGGCCGTCGTAACAGCGTGGGATCCCTGGACAGCACCATCGAAGTAAGTGGGGGGGACTGCGGTGTCCCCTCCGCCCCCCCACCGGGTACCGCTCCATCCGCCTCCCTCTGCCTGTCGCTTCAGCCGTCCGTCTCCCCATCACCCCCTCATAGCCCCCCCCCGCCAGGCGTCCCAGCATGCTCTGCTCCCGGCCGGCCAGCCGGACACGTCCCCATCCCCATGGCATTCCGCTCCCTTCCCAGCATGCTTTGCTCCTCCTGTCCCGCCAGCTCCACCGGCTCCTTACGTACAGCTCTGACCCCTCCCCCTTTCAGGTAGCCGGGGGGAGGGGCTTATAAAAGGTGTGGTGTGCATAAAAGAGGGTGGGGCTTGTGAAAGGGGGTGGGGCTTGTGAAAGAGGGTGGGGCTTGTGGAAGGGGGTGGGGCTTGTAAATGGAGAGGGCCTTATGAAAGGGGGTGGGGCTTATAAAAGGGCAGGGGTTTATCATGGGAGGGTGGGGCTTATAAAAGAGTGGGGGAAGGAGAGGGTGGGGCTTGTCAAGTGGGTGGGGCTTATGAAAATGGAGGTGGGGCTTATCAAGGATGGTTTATGAAGTGGGTGGGGCTTGTAAAAGGGCGGGGCTTAGCGCCCACTGCCCTGACCCCCCTCTCTCTCTCTGTCTCCCCGCAGGGGTCTATCATTAGCAGCCCCCGCCCCCACCAGCGCATGCCCCCGCCCCCCCCGCTGGAGGAGTACAAGGCTCAGCCCCGCCCCATCTCCAACTCCTCCTCCTTCCTGGGCTCCCTCTTCGGCAGCAGGCGGGGCCGGGTCCCCTTCCCGCTGCCCCCCGGCCAGGCCTCGGCCCCCTCCGCCCACCCCCCGTACCCGCTGCCCCTGTCCCCCGATGGCCCCTCCAAACTGCAGGCCCTCCACGCCCAGTACTGCCACGTGGCCCCGCCCCCCTACCCCCAGCAGCCCCCGCCCCCCCAGCAGCCGGCTCCGCCGCCCCCGCTGCCCCCCGTGGCTGCCGCCCCGCCCCCCCGCTTCCACATGTCCTCCCAGCCCCCGCTCTCGGCACCCCCCCAGAAGCAGACGCCGCCGGCCTTCCCCCTGGTGCACCAGCATTACACCCTCCAGCGGCCCGGGCACCAGAGGCGGCTGCACCAGGTGCCCCCCTCCGCCGCCCCCCAAACCCACCCCCCCTTCCCCCTCCACGGCCGCCAGCCCACCTCGCCTCTCCCCCTCTACAGCCCCGCCCCCCAGCCCTCCCACACCTACCCCCAGCACCTGCCCCAGGGGGGCGGGGGGCAGCACACCCTCCACCGCCAGCCCCCCAAGCACTTTGTTTTCAGCCACCACCCCCAGCTGGGGCAGCGCGGGGGGGGCGCCCCACCGCCAGCCCCCCACCACGGCCCCGCCCACCACCACCACGGCCCCACCCCCCACTCGCCCATCCCCCCGCACCCGTCCTACCCGCCCCTGCCCCCGCCGTCGCCCCACACCCCGCTCAGCCCACACTCCCCCGGGGCCCCCACCTCCCCGCTCCCCCAGCATGCCCCCCTGCACCCGGGAGGGCCCCAGGTTCTGCCGGGACAGGGCAACCCGAATCCGAAATCCAAGCCAGTCAATAGAATTAGCACCGTGGTCTGAGCCGTGCCGGGGGGGTGGGTCACTACAGATACGGAAATCCAGACCGAGGGGAGCCCCAATCCCTACCAGTCACACACCCCCCCCAACTTCTGAGGCCCGGCGAGGGAGGAGAGAACCAATCACGGCAGAGAACGGCCCCAGCTTGTGACAGCGATGGACGGAAGAAACCCGGAAGATTTGGGGGGGGGCAGGGACTGTGTCTGGGGGGGCCCAGCCTTTTAAACAGGGGGGGAAGCCTGGGGCAGCGGACACCCTTTCCCTGCCCTGTTCCCCCCTCCCCCCCGGGCTACAGAGAATTCTGGGAATTCCCCCCCCCCCGCACAACTCCAGGTGGCCCGCTGCGGGGGTGGGGGGATCCCCTTTTCATTTGCACATGGCTTGTGAGTTGCTGCTGCTTGGCCTGTTTTTTTTTGGGGGGGGGAATCCCTGGGATATTGGGGGGCCAGATCTGGGGGGGCATCCCCCCCGGTCTCACCCGTGTCTGTAATAAGGGCTACTCCCGGCGGGAGCTGTTTTCCTTCCCCCAAACTCCTATTCTGCGATTTGCACTGACAGAGAACCCCTCCCTCCCTCCCCCGCCAGGTCCCCCCAAAGCCGGCCCACTCCCCGGTGCCAAAAGGGATCCCACGGGGGGAAACCCCGTGAAACTCCAATAGCCCCCCCCTTCTCTGGGAATAATTCACGGGCCCCAGGGCTGTTTGTTTTGGGGGGGAGCCCTGTATGGAAACAGTCCCTGCGTTTCATTATGTGCGGCTGTTCCCCAGCCGCCCTGCCCCAGAGGTGGCTGCATCTCTGCCCCAAGTGAATCTTGTGCACTTTATTCCCCCCCCCTCGCAAATACAATCTTTCCCTCCCCCCACTTGAATATCACCCTGTCCACCTGTTTCTGATCAGCGTTCCCTGCCCCCCAGCTCTGGGAGGAGACGGGGGGCTGGGAGCCAGGACTCCTGGGTTCTCTCCCCGGCTCAGGGAGGGGGCGGTCTGGGGGGTAGAGCAGAGAGAAATTGAGGCAGAACTCCAGAGTCCTCACTCCCCCCCCCCGCTCTAATCACCAGACCCCCCCCCCCTGCTTCCCATATCTGGGGCGGGAACCCAGGAGTCCTGAACTAAAGGATTTCCGAAGCCCCTCCGCCAACGCTGTCCCCTTTGCCCCTCCACCTCAGGGCTGTGCTCCCCAGTTTCTTTTGGGGTCCCCCCAATGTCTGGTTGCCCCCCCAGCATGCACCTCCCCGACCCCGGTACCTGCGTCGAATTGGATTGCTGTACAGACCCCACTGTATATAGTATACATTATAAATAGCGGGCCAGGGAGCGGGGCCCCCCCCGTGCACCCCACAGGCCGGGCCCCCCCCAGCGTTCCTGGCTCGACGTTGCCGAGATGACTGTATTTTTGTCGTCCCCACCCCCCCGGTCCTCCTCCTTGTATATAAGAAACTGTATATTTGATGCTTCATAAATGACCCACTGTCCTTTCCGTGTTCATCCTCTGGTGTGCGTGTGTTCTTTACCCCGCCTCCGGGGGTCGCCGTGGGGCTGGGCAGGGGTCGCTCTCCCCCTGCAGGCTGGGCCGGGCGCTGGGGGGCGCCGTGGGGCTGGGCGGGGGGCGCTCTCCCCTGGCAGGCTGGGCCAGGCGCTGGGGGGCGCCGTGGGGCTGGGCGGGGGGCGCTCACCACTCGCACTCTGGGCCGGGCGCTGGAGGGCGCCGTGGGGCAGGGCTGGGGGGAGCGCTCCCCTGCCAGGCTGGGCCAGACGCTGGGGGGCGCCGTGGGGCTGGGCAGGGGGCGCTCTCCCCTGGCAGGCTGGGCCGGGCGCTGGGGGGCCCCGTGGGGCTGGGCAAGGGGGTCTCCCCTGGCAGGCTGGGCCGGGCGCTGGGGGGCGCCGTGGGGCTGGGCAGGGGGCGCTCTCCCCTGGCAGGCTGGGCCGGGCGCTGGGGGGCGCCGTGGGGCTGGGTGGGGGGCGCTCTCCCCTGGCAGGCTGGGCCGGGCGCTGGGGGGCGCCGTGGGGCTGGGCGGGGGGCGCTCTCCCCTGGCAGGCTGGGCCGGGCGCTGGGGGGGCAGGGGGCTGGGCAGGGGGCGCTCTCCCCTGGCAGGCCGGGGCAGGAGCTGGGGGGCGCTGTGGGGCTGGGCAGGGGGGGTCTCCCCTGGCAGGCTGGGCCGGGCGCTGGGGGGGCAGGGGGCTGGGCAGGGGGCGCTCTCCCCTGGCAGGCCGGGGCAGGCGCTGGGGGGCGCCGTGGGTCTGGGCAGGGGGCGCTCTCCAGTAGCAGGCCAGGGCAGGCGCTGGGGGGCGCCGTGGGGCTGGGCAGGGGGGGTCTCCCCTGGCAGGCTGGGCCGGGCGCTGGGGGGCGCCGTGGGTCTGGGCAGGGGGCGCTCTCCAGTAGCAGGCTGGGCCAGGCGCTGGGGGGCGCCGTGGGGCTGGGCAGGGGGTGCTCTCCCCTGGCAGGCTGGGCCAGGCGCTGGGGGGCGCCGTGGGGCTGGGCAGGGGGTGCTCTCCCCTGGCAGGCTGGGCCAGGCGCTGGGGGGTGCCGTGGGGCTGGGCAGGGGGGGTCTCCCCTGGCAGGCTGGGCCAGGCGCTGGAGGGCGCCGTGGGGGCGGTCTCCCCTGGCAGGCTGGGCCGGGCGCTGGGGGGCGCCGTGGGGCTGGGCAGGGGGTGCTCTCCCCTGGCAGGCTGGGCCAGGCGCTGGGGGGCGCCGTGGGGGCGGTCTCCCCTGGCAGGCTGGGCCGGGCGCTGGGGGGGCAGGGGGCTGGGCAGGGGGGGGTCTCCCCTGGCAGGCTGGGCCAGGCGCTGGGGGGCGCCGTGGGGCTGGGCAGGGGGGCTCTCCCCTGGCAGGCTGGGCCAGGCGCTGGGGGGCGCCGTGGGGCAGGGAGGAGGGGTGAGGGGGCACCATGCGGCGGTGAAGATTGTACTACAGAAGCCCCATGGGCATCGGGACCCAAGGCCGTTGCTCCCATCCCCCTGGAGTCGGGGCGTGAACCCCGGTGTCCGGGCCCAAACTCATGTCTGGGGAGGAGCTTGGATGGCCGTATGGCCCCCCACCGTGTCCACGGAGTCTCAGAGGTGGCTGGTGATGGAGGGAGGGGTTAGGGGGCTGGGGAAGGGGGAGGGGTTGGGGGCTGGGTTTGGGAGGAGGAGGGGTTAGGGGGCTGGGGAAGGGGCGGGGTGTGGGAGGAGGAGGAGGGGTTTGGGTGTGGGGGGAGGAGGGGTGGGGTTGGGGGAAGGAGGGGGCGGGGCTGGCGAGGGCGGGAGGGAGGGGTTGGGTGCTGGGTTTGGGAGGGGGAGGGGTTAGGGGGCTGGGGAAGGGGCGGGTGGGGAGGAGGCGGGGTCTGGGTGTGGGAGGGGGAGAGGTGGGGGAGGAGAGGGCGGGGCTGGCGATGGAGTGAGGGAGTGGTTAGGGGTCTGGGTGTGGGGGGAGGAGGAGGGGTGGGGTTGGGGGAAGGAGGGGGCGGGGCTGGCGAGGGAGGGAGGGAGGGAGGGGTTGGGGGCGGGGGAAGGGGGAGAGATGGGGGCTGGGTTTGGGAGGGGGAGGGTTAGGGGGCTGGGGAAGGGGGAGGGGTGTGGGGGGAGGGGGCGGGGCTGGCGATGGAAGGAGGGGTGGGGAGGGTGGGAGGAGGAGGGGTTAGCGCGAAGCAGGGGGCTGGGCTGGCGATGGAGGGAGGGAGGGGTTGGGGGCTGGGGAAGGGGCGGGGTGGGGAGGAGGAGGGGGTCTGGGTGTGGGAGGGGGAGAGGTGGGGGAGGAGGAGGCGGGGCTGGTGATGGAGGGAGGGAGGGGTTGGGGCGGGGGAAGGGGGAGAGATGGGGGTCTGGGTTTGGGAGGGGGAGGGTTAGGGGGCTGGGGAAGGGGGAGGGGTGTGGGGGGAGGGGGCGGGGCTGGCGATGGAAGGAGGGGTGGGGAGGGTGGGAGGAGGAGGGGTTAGGGGGAAGGAGGGGGCGGGGCTGGCGATGGAGGGAGGGAGGGGTTGGGGGCTGGGGAAGGGGCGGGGTGTGGGGGAGGAGGAGGGGTCTGGGTGTGGGAGGGGGAGAGGTGGGGGAGGAGGAGGCGGGGCTGGCGAGGGAGGGAGGGAGGGAGGGGTTGGGGCGGGGGAAGGGGGAGAGATGGGGTCTGGGTTTGGGAGGGGGAGGGTTAGGGGGCTGGGGAAGGGGGAGGGGTGTGGGGGAGGGGGCGGGGCTGGCGAGGGAGGGAGGGTGGGAGGAGCAGGGGTTAGGGGTTAGGGGGAGGGGTGGGGTCTGGGTTTGGAAGGGGGCGAGGGGTGATGGGAAGAGGGGGCGGGGCTGGGAATTGGACGGGGGTGGGCGGGGCCGGAGCGAGGTACCAGGGGGCGTGGTCTCATTAAGCCCCGCCTCCTCCTCACCTTCCTGTTTTCCCTCTCTGGGCGCACGCGCAGTGTGGCCCTTTAAACGTGCGCAAGAAGTCCCGGCTCCCCCCTCCCCAGTCCTCTGGCTCCCCTCCCCAGCGGAGGAGACGGAGAATATCCCTCCGCCGCGAACTATTTCCTCTCCCTCCCGCCGCTCCTGCCGCCTCTCCGGGGGCCCGGCGCCCGCCCCGTCCCCTCAGAGTTGGGGGGTTCTCGACCGCTCCCGACCCGCCGGGGCCGCTCCCGAGCCGCTCCGGCCGCACCTCAGGGCACCCCCCCGCGGCGGAGGGAGACGCCGTGTGGCGGCGGCGGCGGGCAGGCGCAACGAGCCCCAAGATGGCGGCGGCGGGCAGGCCGGGGGGAGCCGGCGGGGCCTGAGCCGGGGCAGGGGGCGGCAGCAGGCACCGGGCCGAGGAGGGGGGAGCGGGAGCACCGGGGGGGCGGCGGAGGGGCCGCGAGTGGGGCCGGAGGGTGACGCGGCGGCGGCGGCGGCGGAGGGATCCGCGCGGGGCCTAGGCCGGCCGCAGGCCTCGGGCTCGAGTAGACGGGGGGGGGCCGGGCCGGGCATGGCCCCCTGAGGGGCGGGGGGCAGCCACGGCGCGGCGGCGGCGGGGCGGGCAGGACATGGAGGATCGGGGCCCCCCCGCCCGGGGGGAGGAGCCGCCCCCACCCGCGGCGGCGGATCGGGTCCCCCCGCCACAGGAGCGGGGCCCCGGACGGGCCTGCGGGGAGCGGGGGCCCGCGGCCGAGGATCGGGCCCCGGTGGCGGAGGATCGGGCCCCGCGGCGGCCGTGCGGCGAGCGGGCCCCCCCGGCGGAGGAGCGGGGCCCCAAGGCGGAGCGGGGGCCCTGGGGGGGCCCCTGGCCGGGGGCCGAGGCCGAGCCCCCCGAGGATTTCCTGCCGCCCCCCGAGTGCCCCGTCTTCGAGCCCAGCTGGGCCGAGTTCCGCGACCCCCTGGGCTACATCGCCAAGATCCGGCCCATCGCCGAGAAGAGCGGGATCTGCAAGATCCGGCCCCCCGCCGTGAGTGTGGGGCAGGGCCCGGTGTGGGGCGGGGGGGGCAGGGCCCACCACAGCAATACCCGCTATGGGGCGTGTGGGGGGGGGCAGGGCCCGCTGTGGGGCGGGGGGACAGGAGGGGTCAGGGCCCACCACAGCAATACCCGCTATGGGGGGTGGGTGGGGGACGGGGGGGCTCAGGGCCCGCTATGGGGCGTGTGTGGGGGACTGGGGGGTCAGGGTCTGCTATGGGGCGTGTGTGGGGGACTGGGGGGGGTCAGGGCCCGCTATGGGGCGTGTGTGGGGGACTGGGGGGTCAGGGCCCGCTATGGGGCATGTGGGGGGGACTGGGGGGGGTCAGGGCCCGCTATGGGGCGTGTGGGGGGGACTGGGGGGGGTCAGGGCCCGCTATGGGGCGTGTGGGGGGGACTGGGGGGTCAGAGCCATTGCCCACTGGGGGAGGCCTAGAGGCTGTCGTGAGGGGCATCGAGGGGGCACAAGCAGGAAAGGGGGTAAGCGTGGGCGTGGGGGGGCCCGTTGGGCACAATGCCTGGTGGGGGGGCAGTCCCCCATGGTTTGGGGACAGGCACTGGCACCTCCCATGGGGAGAGCTGGCCGGGTCCCGCTTGGCCCAGGGCCGTGGGGGGTGGGGGTGGAGGTGGGGGCTCGCCATGCGGGGGCGGCTGGGTCATGGCAGTGCCCCCTGGCACACATGGGCACAGGGAGTGGGGTGGCAGTGGGTGATGTACCCACCGGGGGGGGGCGCTGGGGATCCGGCTGCCCGGCCAGGCCGGCGCTGACATGGGGGCGTCCGTGATGGCATGGCCAGGCCTCCTAGCTCATCAGGGCCCCCCCGCGATCTCCTGGGGATCTGTGGGGTCCGATTCCCAACCCCCCCTGCCCCTTCTTCCTCTGCTGGTCCTGGGCAGCAGGGTCAGCAGCTCAGTGCCTGGGGCTCAGGAGGGGGCGGGGGGGATCTCAGATCTCCCCCCCCCATCCCTAATATCAGTGACACGTTCAATATGGCTGCCACGCTCTAGCCTTTGTCTGGTAAACAGTGTGTGTGGGGGCTTGACAGTTAGAGAGGTCCTGCCCCCCGGAGATCTGGGGAGCAGCCCCCCACCATGGGACCCACAAGCCCCCTCCCTCAACCCCCATCCCTCCCCCTTTCCTTTGTGGCTTCCTCGTCCATCCTCCCGGCTGGGCTATTGTGATGGCTCTGGCCTGGCCTCTTCTCCTCCCAGACAGCCGGGCAAGTGGGCTGGCTTGGGGGGGAGGGGGAGGAGAGATCTGGGGCTTGGGGGAGCAGATCCAAAAGTGGGGGGCTTCCCTGGGGCAGCTCGCTTGTCCCCTCTCTCCCTGGCCCTGTCTCGGTTGGATCCGGTGCCCGGCGCAGGGCATTGGGAGGATAGGTTTAAATTCGGCCTGCGTGGGTTTCGCTGGCCTGCCTGGGTTGCGCATCAGATCCAGAGGCTGGGGTCCCCCCTTTCAGAAATGGGGGTGAGGGGAGCGATTGCCTGGCTGGGCTGGTGAACGCTGTGCTGGGCTCCTGACAGCATTGGCTGCCGTCCCCTCCCCTGGAGTGCCAGGAATGGCTCCCACTGGTCGCAGACCCAGGCAGCCGGGCTCTTGGGTGTCAGGGGGCCTGGAGGGTTATAAAGTGATATGCTTGTGCAGTGTTATGTGTGGCTGTTCCCAGCCACCCTGCCCAAGAGCTGGCTGCATCTCAGCGCCGGGCAAGCCGTCCCTGTGCAGTGTTATGTGCGGCTGGTCCCAGCCACCCTGCCCAAGAGCTGGCTGCATCTCAGCGCCGGGCAAGCCGTCCCTGTGCAGTGTTATGTGCGGCTGGTCCCAGCTGCCCTGGCCCTGCCCTAGAGGGAGCTGCATTCCCAGGCCGGGTGAAATGCAGGTATTTTTGGGTAAGGCTTTGCCTGGCTTTAGCAGTGCTATCCCTGGGTTCGGGGCAGGTGCCCCCTGGCACCAGGCGGGCTGGGATGCGAGAGGTGTCCAGACTGTTCTCAACCGTCCGCCCCACTTAGCTCCCCTCCCTGGCAGCATGGAGGTGCGGCGCAGGTAGTCCTGGCAACGGACACCCTCCTGCCCCACACTGGAGGGGACGGACCCTGCTCTGTGTGAGCCCCGATCCCCTCCTTGGGGGCCCCCAGCCCAGCGCCCCCAGAGCGATGAGCACACGAGCGTGGCTGGGCAGGTTCGATCAGAGGCGATACCCAGTTGGCAGAGGGGCCCCCCTGCGGACCGTGCTTGGGAAGAATCTCAGGGAGTCTGAAGGCAGCGTCGTCTGCTCCAGCACCTTTTCATACTAAGTCCCCTCCTTTTCCCGTCTCTCCCCAGGACTGGCAGCCCCCCTTCGCTGTGGAAGTGGATAACTTCAGGTTCACCCCGCGCATCCAGAGGCTTAACGAATTGGAGGTGAGCTGGGAGGCTGTTCCCCTGCTGTCCCTGCGTGGCGTTATGTGTGGCTATTCCCCTGCTGTCCTGCCCCAGAGGTGGCCGCATCTCAGTGCTGGATCAACCCAGTTCGGCGTTATGTGCGGCCGTTCCCAACTGACCCGCCCCAGAGGTGGCTGCATCTCCGCTCCAGGTGGTACTCTGATGCACTAGCTTTGGCCTCAAAGGCCCCCTGTGACATCAGTGCTGTTTCCTGGCTCCCCGGCCTTGCTGCGGGGGGCTGGGCCGGGATGGAGAGTGGCCGCGTGGGCTGGAGAGGCGACACCCGGGCGAACTGCTCCCCTCCCTGCCCCCAGGCGCAGACGCGGGTGAAGCTGAACTACTTAGACCAGATTGCGAAGTTCTGGGAGATCCAGGGCTCCTCGCTCAAGATCCCCAACGTGGAGCGGCGCATCCTCGACCTCTACAGCCTGAGCAAGGTAGGGCGGGCGCTGGGGGGCTGCAGCGCCGGTGGGGGTGGCTGCAGGTCGGGGCTGGGGGGCCAGCAGAGCTGGGGAAGGCGCGGATTGGGGGCCATGGGTGCTGGCAGTTCTGGGGGGTGTCCACGGGCTCGGGGCGCTGGCAGCGCCGTGGGTCAGGGAGGGGGGCTGGCAGTGCCGGGGGAGGTGTGGGTTGGGGGCCAGAGGTGCCAGCAGCCTTGGGGCTGGGGTCTGCATGTCGGGGGGGGGGGGGCAGGTCAGAGGCTGGCTTGCAGTCGGGGGAGGGGGGCTGGCAGCACCAGGGGGCTGATCCCCGGGTCGGGGGAGGGGGGCCGGCGGCACCGGGGGTCTGATCCCCGGGTCGGGGGAGGGGGCCGGCGGCAGGGGGAGGGGGAATCCCCGGGTCGGGGGAGGGGGGCCGGTGGCACTTGGGGGAGGGGAATCCCCGGGTCGGGGGAGGGGGGCCGGCGGCACTTGGGGGAGGGGGATCCCCGGGTCGGGGGAGGGGGGCCGGCGGCACATGGGGGGGGAATGGTCGGGGGAGGGGGGCTGGCGGCACTTGGGGGAGGGGGATCCCCGGGGAGGGGGGCCGGCGGCTCAGGGCTCTCTCCCCCCAGGTGGTGCTGGAGGAGGGGGGCTACGAGGCCATCTGCAGGGACCGGCGGTGGGCTCGCGTGGCCCAGCGTCTCGCCTACCCCTCGGGCAAGAACATCGGCTCCCTGCTGCGCTCCCACTACGAACGCATCATCTACCCCTATGAGATGTACCAGTCGGGGGCCAACCTGGTGGTGAGGGGGGCTGCGGCGGGCAGGATGCCTGGGTTCTCTCCCAGGTCTGGGAGGGGAGTGGGGTCTAGTGGTTGGGGGGGCGGGGGAGAGGGCGGCTGGGAGCCAGGATGCCTGGGTTCCATCCCAGGCCTGGGAGGGGAGTGGGGTCTAGTGGTTAGCTGGGGGAGGGCGGCTGGGATCCAGGATGCCTGGGTCCTCTCCCAGGTCTGGGAGGGGATCTGTGCCAGGCTCTGTGGTGCCAGGCCCCAGGGAAAGTGCCCCGGCCATGCCAGCGCCTGGTCCCGGGGCGGGTGCTAACCCCCGCGTCTCCCCAGCAGTGTGACGCCCGGCCCTTCGACAGCGAGGAGAAGGACAAGGAGTACAAGCCCCACAGCATCCCCCTGCGCCAGTCCGTGCAGCCCTCCAAGTTCAACAGCTACGGGCGCCGGGCCAAGCGGCTGCAGCAGGAGGTGAGGGGCCGGCCCCCCGGCCGACCAGCAAGTCTGGGGCAGGAGCCAGGATGCCTGGGTTCTCTGGCAGGGCAATGGGGTCCAGTTGTTAAGAGCGGGGTGGGGGGCTAGGACTCCTGGGTTCTCCTGTCCACCTTGCCGTGCGATTGGACGGGGCCCTTCCCTTCCCTTCCCTCTCCTCCCCCGTAGGTCAGTTTGGTGCCTGTAAACTTGCAAGTGCTGTTATGACCCACTCGTCCCCACACCTCTCCTAGAGCCAGGGGGAGAACCCAGGCGTCCTGGCTCCCAGGTTGCCCCTCCCCCCTCTGACCAGTAGGCCCCACTGCCCCCCAGAGAACCCAAGAGTTCTGGCTTCCTGCTCTGTCTCTCTTTGTACCTGTTTCCCAGCAGCTGGGGGGGCTTTGTCCATCCTCGCTGCAATCTGGGGCGACCCCTCAGTCCCCCCCAGCCCATCACTGTGGCCGGTGCCCCCCACCCCCTTTTGCAGGAGTCCGAGGCCTGCCCCGAACCTGCCAGCCCCTCCCCTCTGGCAGCTGAGCGAGCGGCCTGGGGACAGTTCCTGGCGTCTGTCCGGACCCCCTGCCTTGCTCTCTCTCTGCCCCCCCAGACTGGGCCGAGTGCTCCAGCCCAGTGCATTGTGGGTTCCTCGGGGGGGGGGAGCGGGAGTCAGAGCCCCGCCCCCCTGACTCTGCCCCGCCCCCCAGCCGGAGCCCACTGAGGAGGACATCGAGAAGAACCCGGAGCTGAAGAAGTTGCAGATCTACGGCGCCGGCCCCAAGATGCTGGGCCTGGGGCTGGTGGCCAAGGACAAGACCCTGCGGAAGAAAGGTGAGGGGGGGCCCGGCCTGGCGGGGGGGGGGAGGAGGGGGCGGCCTGTGCTGACTCCTCTCCCTTCCCCCCAGACAAGGAGGGCCCCGAGTGCCCCCCCACGGTGGTGGTGAAGGAGGAGCCCCCCGGGGTGGATCCCCGGCCGGAGCCGGCATCTCCCCGCCCCTTCCTGGAGGTGAAGGAGGAGCTGCGGCACAGCCCGGAGCCCTGCACCAAGATGACCATGCGCCTGCGCCGCAGCCACGGCAACACGCAGTTCGTAAGTGAGGGGCCAGGACCCCCCGAGCCGGCCGGGCCCCTGGGCTGGGACCCCCCGAGCTGGCTGGGCCCCCCCGAGCCGGCCGGGCCCCTGGGCTGGGACCCCCCTGAGCTGGCCGGGAGTCCCGGAGCCGGCCGGGCCCCCCGGGCCGAGCCCCCCCGAGCCGGCCGGGCCCCTGGGCCAGGACCCTCTGAGCTGGCCAGGCCCCAGGATTGGGACCCCCGAGGTGATGGGGGCCCCCCTTCCCTCCTGAGCCGACCGGGCCCCTGGATCGGGACCTCAAACCGGCTGGGACTCTGGCCTGGGACCCCCGACCTGACTGGGCCGCACCCCGACCTCCTGAGCAGGTGGGGGCCCCCGAGCTGACGGGGCCCCCCAAACCTCTGACCTGGCTGCGTCTCTGCATCCGTGACCCCGAACGCGCCCCCCGAGCCAGCCCGTGCCTGCCCCACGGCAGGTGGGAGCTGGTGCCCCCCGGGGCGCTAGGCTCAGTGTCCCCGACGGCCCCACCCCCCAGATCGACTCGTACGTGTGCCGGATCTGCGCCCGCGGCGACGAGGACGACAAGCTGCTGCTGTGTGACGGCTGCGACGACAACTACCACATCTTCTGCCTGCTGCCCCCCCTGCCCGAGATCCCCAAGGGGGTCTGGCGCTGCCCCAAATGCGTCATGGCGGTGAGCGGGGGGGCTGGGCCCCTGGGGCTGAGCGGGGAGGAGGGGGGGAACCGGGCTGGCTGGGCCCCTGGGGCTGATTGTGGGGGGCTGGCTGGGCCCCTGGGGCTGTTTGGGGAGGGGGGACCAGGCTGGCTGGGCCCCTGGGGCTGAGCAGGGTCCGGAGGGAACGGCCTGGCTTCTCCAGCCGCAGGCCCCTGGCCCCGTGAGTCTCTGTGGGGGTCCCTGACCCCCCTTCCCGGCCCCCCGGCAGGAGTGCAAGCGCCCCCCGGAGGCGTTCGGCTTCGAGCAGGCCACGCGGGAGTACACGCTGCAGAGCTTCGGGGAGATGGCCGACGCCTTCAAGGCCGACTACTTCAATATGCCCGTCCACGTGAGTGCCCTGGGGGCGCCCGGACGCCGGGGTTCTCTGCCGGCTCTGGGAGGGGAGTGGGGGCTGGTAGTTAGAGTAGGGGGGCTGGGAGCCAGGACTCCTGGGTTCTATCCCCAGCTCTGGGAGGGGAGTGCGGGCTGGTGGTTAGAGCAGGGGGGTCTGGGAGCCAGGACTCCTGGGTTCTCTCCCGGCTCTGGGAGGGGAGTGGGGGCTGGTAGTTAGAGCAGGGGGGCTGGGAGCCCGGACTCCTGGGTTCTCTTCCTGGCTCTGGGAGGGGAGTGGGGGCTGGTGGTTAGAGCAGGGGAGGGGCTGGGAGCCAGGACTCCTGGGTTCTCTCCCCGGCTCTGGGAGGGGAGTGGGGCGCAGTGGTCAGGGTGGGGGGCGGGGAGCCCAGATGCCTGGCTCTGGGCCCATGCCCACCCTTGCCCACCCCGCAGATGGTGCCCACGGAGCTGGTGGAGAAGGAGTTCTGGCGCCTGGTGAACAGCATCGAGGAGGACGTGACGGTGGAGTACGGCGCCGACATCCACTCCAAGGAGTTCGGCAGCGGCTTCCCCATCAGCGACAGCAAGCGCAGGCTGGGCCCCGAGGAGGAGGTGGGGACCCCCAGCCAGCCCCTTACCCGCTTTGCCTACCCTCCGGAGCCCTCCAGGGGGCTGCCCCGTTCCCTGACCCCCTCAGCCAGCCGGTGCCCCCCAGAGGGGACAGGCCCCTGCCCCGTTCCCTGACCCCCATAGCCAGCCGGCGCCCCCCAGAGGGGACAGGCCCCTGCCCCGTTCCCTGACCCCCTCAGCCAGCCGGCGCCCCCCAGAGGGGACAGGCCCCTGCCACGTTCCCTGACCCCCTGAGCCAGCCGGCGCCCCCCGGAGGGGACAGGCCCCTGCCACGTTCCCTGACCCCCTCAGCCAGCCGGCGCCCCCCGGAGGGGACAGGCCCCTGCCCTGTTCCCTGACCCCCTGAGCCAGCCGGCACCCCCTGGCGGGGCCAGGCACCCTAGTGGCAGTGGGGAGCTCTGACCCCCCCTCTCCCGGCAGGAGTACGCGGCTAGCGGCTGGAACCTGAACGTGATGCCGGTGCTGCAGCAGTCGGTTCTGTGCCACATCAACGCCGACATCTCGGGCATGAAGGTGCCCTGGCTGTACGTGGGCATGGTCTTCTCCGCCTTCTGCTGGCACATCGAGGACCACTGGAGCTACTCCATCAACTACCTCCACTGGTGGGTGGGGCCCTTGGCTGGGGCGAGGGGAGCGGAATTGGGGTCACCTGGGCTAGTGGAGGAGGAACTGGGGGGACAGGTGCCTTGGGGGCTGGCTGTGGGGTTGGCAGTTCCCCCCGACCCCGCCCAAGACGTGGTACCGGGGGGGGGGGGGGTTGGTTGGTGGCTCCCCCCAACCCCAAGCTGTCCTAGGGGTGAGCCCAAGACGTGGTACGGGGGGAGTGGGGGTTTGGTGGCTCCCCCCTGACCCCGCGCTCTCCCCAGGGGCGAGCCCAAGACGTGGTACGGGGGGAGTGGGGGTTTGGTGGCTCCCCCCTGACCCCGCGCTCTCCCCAGGGGCGAGCCCAAGACGTGGTACGGGGGGAGTGGGGGTTTGGTGGCTCCCCCCTGACCCCGCGCTCTCCCCAGGGGCGAGCCCAAGACGTGGTACGGGGGGAGTGGGGGTTTGGTGGCTCCCCCCTGACCCCGCGCTCTCCCCAGGGGCGAGCCCAAGACGTGGTACGGGGGGAGTGGGGGTTTGGTGGCTCCCCCCTGACCCCGCGCTCTCCCCAGGGGCGAGCCCAAGACGTGGTACGGGGTG
Organism: Mauremys mutica; assembly: GCF_020497125.1. Classification (NCBI taxonomy): domain Eukaryota; kingdom Metazoa; phylum Chordata; order Testudines; family Geoemydidae; genus Mauremys; species Mauremys mutica. Next base: position 606,067 of record NW_025422903.1, read on the forward strand.
CCGTCGTTCGCGGCCGAGCACCTGGAGGACGTGATGAAGAAGCTCACCCCGGAGCTGTTCGAGAGCCAGCCGGACCTGCTGCACCAGCTCGTCACCCTCATGAACCCCAACACCCTCATGGCGCACGGCGTGCCGGTGAGTGCCCCGCCCCCTCGGCCCCGCCCACGCCCCTGTGCTCCGGCCACGCCCCCTGCGCTGCACCCGCTCGTCACCCTCATTAACCCCAACACCCTCATGGCGCAGTGCCCCGCCGCCTCTGCCCTGGCCACGCCCCCCGTGCTGCACCCGATCGTCACCCTCATTAACCCCAACACCCTCATGGCCCACGGTGTGCTGGTAAGTGCCCCTCCCCCTCTGCCCCGGCCACACCCCCGCGCTGCACCCGCTCGTCACCCTCATTAACCCCAACACCCTCATGGCGCAGTGCCCCGCCGCCTCTGCCCCGGCCACGCCCCCTGCGCTGTACCCGCTCGTCACCCTCATTAACCCCAACACCCTCATGGTCCACGGTGTGCCAGTGAGTGCCCCGCCCCCTCTGCTCTGGCCACGCCCCCTCTGCCCCACCCACGCCCCCTGCGCTGTACCCGCTCGTCACCCTCATTAACCCCAACACCCTCATGGCCCATGGTGTGCCGGTGAGTGCCCCGCCGCCTCTGCCCCGGCCACGCCTTCTGCACTGCCTTGGCCCCGCCCCTTGTGCCACCTACTTGCTGCCCTGGCCACCCCCACTGCCTGTTTGCCACTTGCTGCCACCTCCTCCCTTCCCCGACCACACCCCATCTCCCCTTCCCCATCCACCCCTCTGCTGCCATGCCCACTGTCCCCTCCCCCGCACCTCCACTGCCCACCTGTGCCTTGGCACCCCCCCACTGTGAACCCGGCCTTCACCGGGCCCCCGCCTCGCCTCCCAACCCCCGTTTTCCCACTCACTGCCCCCTCCCGCCCCCCCAGGTCGTCCGGACCAATCAGTGTGCGGGAGAGTTTGTCATCACCTTCCCCCGTGCCTATCACAGCGGCTTCAACCAGGGCTACAACTTCGCCGAAGCTGTGAACTTCTGCACTGCTGACTGGGTGAGTGCGCCCGGACGCCTGGGTTCTCTGCCCAGCTCTGGGAGGGGAGGGGTTCTAGAGCGGGGGGACTGGGAACCCGGACTCCTGGGTTCTCCCCCTGGCTCGGGGAGGGGAGGGGGGGCTGGGAGCCTGGATGCCTGGGTTCCAATGACGACGAGCCTGGACTCCTGGGTCCCTCCCTCCTTCTGCAGCTGCCGGCCGGGCGCCAGTGCATCGAGCATTACCGCCGCCTGCGCCGCTACTGCGTCTTCTCGCACGAGGAGCTGATCTGCAAGATGGCCGCCTGCCCCGAGAAGCTCGACCTCAACCTGGCGGCTGCCGTGCATAAGGAGATGTTCATCCTGGTGCAGGAGGAGCGCAAGCTGCGCAAGGCCCTGCTGGACAAGGTGGGGGGATGTGGGGGCCGGGGTGTGTGGGGACACGGGGCTGGGGGGCGCAGGATCCGTGCTCACCCCTCTCCCCACCCAGGGGGTGACGGAGGCGGAGCGCGAGGCCTTCGAGCTGCTCCCGGACGACGAGCGCCAGTGCGACAAGTGCAAGACGACGTGTTTCCTCTCGGCGTTGGCCTGTTACGACTGCCCCGCCCGCCTGGTCTGCCTCTACCACATCCACGACCTCTGCAAGTGCCCCAGCAGCCGCCAGTACCTCAGGTGGGCCACGGGGGACCCAGGCGTCCGGGGTCCCAGCCCCGGGCCCTCCCCCGGCCGCCCACGGGACCCAGGCGTCCGGGGTCCTAGCCCCGGGCCCTCCCCCGGCCGCCCACGGGACCCAGGCGTCCGGGGTCCCGACCCCGGGCCCTCCCCCAGCCGCCCACGGGACCCAGGACCTCCCCCAAGTGCCACAGGACCCAGGGTCCATGCTGCAGTTGGCCACGGGACCCAGGAGTCCAGGATCCCAGCCCCGGTCCCTCCTCCGGCCGCCCACGGGACCCAGGACCTCCCCCGGGTGGCCACGAGACCCAGGGTCCATGCTGCAGTTGACCATGGGACCCAGGAGTCCAGGCCCCAGCCCCCGGACCTCCCCCGGGTGCCACGGGTCCCAGGAGTCCAGGCCCCAGCCCCTCCCCTCCCCTCCCCACGCGGCCCGGCTGACCCTGTGCCTGCAGGTACCGCTACACGCTGGACGAGCTCCCGGCCATGCTGCACAAGCTGAAGGTTCGGGCCGAGTCCTTCGACACCTGGGCCAACAAGGTCCGAATCGCCCTGGAGGTGGAGGACGGGCGCAAGAGGAGTAAGTGCGCTCCGGACACCTGGGTTCCTTGGGGGGAGAGGGGGGTCTGAACCCACCCACGTCCCCTTCCCTGCCCCTCCTGAGTGCCGGCTTGTGCCCCACTCACCTCCCTGAGCTGGGGACAGAACCCAGCAGTCCTGGTTTCCAGCCCCCCTGCTCTAACCACTAGCCCCCACTCCCCTCCCCGAGCTGGGGAGAGAATCTAGGAGTCCTGGCTCCCAGCCTTCCCCCCCCCCTTGCCCCCACTAGCCCCCACTCCCCCCCAGGCTGACAGAGAACCCAAGAGTGCTGGCTCCCAGCCCCCCCCAGCTCTAACCACCAGACCTCACTCCCACCCAGGCTGGGAGAGAACCCAGGAGTCCTGGCTCCCAGCTCTAACCACCAGGCCTCACTCCCACCCAGACTGGGAGAGAACCCAGGAGTCCTGGCTCCCAGCTCTAACCACCAGGCCCACTCCCCCCCAGGCTGGGAGAGAACCCAGGAGTCCTGGCTCCCAGCTCTAACCACCAGGCCCACTCCCCCCCAGGCTGGGAGAGAACCCAGGAGTCCTGGCTCCCAGCCCCCCGGTGGGGAGGGGAGGGAGCCTGAGCCGTGTCTCCTTGCAGCGCTGGAGGAGCTGCGGGCGCTGGAGTCGGAGGCTCGCGAGCGCAAGTTCCCCGACAACGAGCTGCTGCATCGGCTGAAGAGCTGCCTGGCCGAGGCCGAGCGCTGCGTCTCCGATGCCCTGGGGCTCATCAGCGGCCTGGAGACCGGGTGAGTGGGGGCTGGGCTGGATCGGGGAGCTGGACCTCTGCCTGCACCCCTCCCGTGGGGGGCCAGCAGGCTTCCTGACCCCTCCCGTTTCCGAACCCCCCAGTGGCGGGCAGGTCCTCAGGCTAACCCGGCGCCCCTCTCGCCCAGGGTGCCTGCCGTGCCGCTGTCGCTGGAGGAGCTGCGCGCCTTCCTGGAGCGCATGAGCAGCGTGCCCTGCGTCATGCACCAGCTGGCCGATGTGCAGGTGAGCGGGCACCGCGCCAGGCGGGCTGGGGAGCTGGGTTGGGGGTACCTGGGGCCAGCCCTGCCCAGACTCCCTCCCCCCTGCCCCCACAGGCGGTACCGGAGCAGGCAGGGTGGGGGGGTACCTGGGCACTGGGTTGAGAGGTTACCCAGGGGCGGGGCTGGGTTGGGGGGTACCCAGCCCCCCACAGGCAGTGCTGGAGCGGGCAGGGTGGGGAGATGGGGCTGGGTTGGGGGGTACCCAGGGGCTGGGTTGGGGGGTATCTGGGCCCCCCTGTCTCCCCAGCCCCCCGCAGGCAGTGCTGGAGCGGGCAGGGTGGGGAGATGGGGCTGGGTTGGGGGGTACCCAGCCCCCCCTGACTCCCCGGCCCCCCGCAGGCGGTGCTGGAGCGGGCAGGGTGGGGAGCTGGGGCTGGGTTGGGGGGTACCCGGCCCCCCCTGACTCCCCGGCCCCCCGCAGGCGGTGCTGGAGCGGGCAGGGTGGGGAGATGGGGCTGGGTTGGGGGGTACCTGGCCCCCCCAACTCCCCGGCCCCCCACAGGTGGTGCTGGAGCGGGCAGGGTGGGGAGCTGGGGCTGGGTTGGGGGGTACCCGGCCCCCCCGCCTCCCCGGCCCCCCGCAGGCGGTGCTGGAGCGGGCAGGGTGGGGAGATGGGGCTGGGTTGGGGGGTACCTGGCCCCCCCAACTCCCCGGCCCCCCACAGGTGGTGCTGGAGCGGGCAGGGTGGGGAGCTGGGGCTGGGTTGGGGGGTACCCAGCCCCCCCTGACTCCCGGCCCCCCGCAGGCGGTGCTGGAGCGGGCAGGGTGGGGAGATGGGGCTGGGTTGGGGGGTCCCCAGCCCCCCCTGACTCCCGGCCCCCCGCAGGCGGTGCTGGAGCGGGCGCTGGCGTTCCAGGAGGAGGCGCAGGAGGCCCTGCGGGGGCTGCCCGCCAGTGCGGCCCAGCTGCAGGGGCTGGTGGCGCAGGGGGTGCGGCTGGGCGTGGCCGTGCCCGAGACGCGCCAGCTGGAGCGCCAGGTGCAGCAGGCGGCCTGGCTGGAGGAGGTGAAGCGGGCGCTGCGCTCACCCCGCGAGCGGGTGCCCCTGGCACTGGTGCGGGGCCTGGCCCAGGCCGGCGCCACCGTGGCCCCCAGCCCGGCTGTGGAGAAGGCCCGGGCTGAGCTGCAGGAGCTGCTGACCATCGCCCAGCGCTGGGAGGAGAAGGCCCATCTCTGCCTCGAGGCCAGGTGAGGGGCCCGGACGCCTGGGTTCTGGGGGCAGCAGGACGCCTGGGATCTCTTCAGGGGAGGGGAGGGTGGGAGCCTGCATGTCTGGGGTCTCTCCCCAGCTCCGGGAGAAGAGTGGGGCTGGGTTCCAGGACTCCTGGGTTCTCTCCCTGGCTCTGGGAGGAGAGTGGGGTCTGGGAGCCCGGACTCCTGGGTTCTCTCCCCGGCTCAGGGAGGAGAGTGGGCTCAGGGAGGAGAGTGGGGTCTGGGAGCCAGGACTCCTGGGTTCTCTCCCTGGCTCTGGGAGGGGAGGGAAGGGGGGTCTGGGAGCCAGGACTCCTGGGTTCTCTCCCCGGCTCTGGGAGGGAAGGGGGGCTGGTAGTTAGAGCCGGGGGGGCTGGGAGCCCGGATGCCTGGGTTCTCTCCCCAGCTCGGGGAAGGGAGGGGAGGGGAGCTGAGCTGGTGCTCGGAGCCGGGGGAGCTGAGCCGTCCCCTCGCCCCCCAGGCAGAAGCACCCCCCGGCCACGCTGGAAGCCATCATCAAGGAAGCGGAGAACGTCCCCGTGCACCTGCCCAACATCCTGGCCCTGAAGGAGGCGCTGGCCAAAGCCCGGGCCTGGATCGCTGACGTGGAGGAGATCCAGGTGAGCCCTGGGGGGCGGGGGCTGGGGGGGGGGGGGGGCTGGGGGACCTTGGGAGACCGGGGGCTGGGGGGGGGTCACAGGGTGAAGCTGGGGCCTGTGGGGGGAGGCGCTGACCTTCCCCCCCCTCCCCAGAACGGGGATCACTACCCCTGCCTGGACGACCTGGAGGGGCTGGTGGCCGTGGGCCGGGACCTGCCGGTGCGGCTGGAGGAGCTGCGCCAGCTGGAGGTGCAGGTGGGCACGGCGCACTCCTGGCGCGAGAAGGCCTCCAAGACCTTCCTCAAGAAGAACTCCTGCTACACCCTGCTGGAGGTGCGTGGGGGCCGTGGGGCGTGTGTGTGTGTGTGGGGGGGGGATCTGGGTCCCATGGGGCAGAGGGTGGTGTTGGGGCTGTGGGCCCCATGTGGTGGCTGTGGGGAGGGTTGTAGGTCCCGGGGGGGGGGGGGCTATGGGAAGGGGGGGCACAGAAGGCAGAGCCCAACCCCCCTGCCCCCCAGGTGCTGTGCCCCTGTGCGGACGCTGGCGCAGCCAGCCCCAAGCGCACCAAGTGGCGGCGGGAGCCGGAGCTCGGCCTCTACAAGTCGGACACCGAGAGCCTGGGGCTGTCGGCTCAGGACCTGCGGGACCCCGGCTCCGTGGTGAGTGGGCGGCAGTGGGGCCTGGCCCCTCTAGGGGCACCAGGAGAGACATGGGGGGGGAGTGTGGGGGCTGTGGTGTGGGAAAGGAGGGGAGGGGAGATTGGGCGAAGGTTGGGGGGCAGGGAAGGAAAGGCCAGATGGGCTGGCAGCGGGCAGGGAAGGAAGGGGGGGCTGGGCCCGCTGGCATGGGGGGGCTGGCAGCGGGCAGGGAAGGAAGGGGGGGCTGGCCCCGCTGGCATGGGGGGGCTGCCGGCAGGCAGGGAAGGAAGGGGGGGCTGGCCCCGCTGGCATGGGGGGGCTGCCGGCGGGCAGGAAAGGAAGGGGGGGCTGGCCCCGCTGGCATGGGGGGGCTGGCGGCGGGCAGGGAAGGAAGGGGGGGCTGGGCCCGCTGGAATGGGGGGGCTGGCGGCGGGCAGGGAAGGAAGGGGGGGCTGGCCCCGCTGGCATGGGGGGGCTGGCGGCGGGCAGGGAAGGAAGGGGGGGCTGGCCCCGCTGGCATGGGGGGGCTGGCGGCGGGCAGGGAAGGAAGGGGGGGCTGGCCCCGCTGGCGTGGGGGGGCTGGCGGCGGGCAGGAAAGGAAGGGGGAGGCTGGCCCCGCTGGCATGGGGGGGCTGGCGGCGGGCAGGGAAGGAAGGGGGAGGCTGGCCCCGCTGGCATGGGGGGGCTGGCGGCAGGCAGGCTGCCCCCCCCCGCACTGAGGCCCCCCCGGTCCCGGCAGATCGTGGCGTTCAAGGAGGGCGAGCAGAAGGAGAAGGAGGGCATCCTGCGGCTTCGCCGTGCCAACGCGCTGAAGCCCGGCCCGCCGGCGCCCGGCCCCCCCTCCTGCGTGTGCGGCCAGCCGCCCGGGCCCGGCATGCTGCGCTGCGAGCTCTGCCGCGACTGGTTCCACGCCCCCTGCGTGGCCTGGCCCCGCCTGGGCGCCCAGAAGCCCTCGCCCGCCTGGTGGGAGTGGGACGCCAAGTTCCTGTGCCCGCTGTGCCAGCGCTCCCGCCGCCCGCGCCTCGAGACCATCCTGGCGCTGCTGGTGGCCTTGCAGAAGCTGCCCGTGCGGCTGCCCGAGGGCGAGGCCCTGCAGTGCCTGACGGAGCGCGCCATCACCTGGCAGGACCGCGCCCGCCAGCTGCTGGCCTCGCCCGAGCTGGCCGGGCCCCTGGAGCGCCTGGCGGCCTTGCGCCAACGGCTGCACGGGGACGCCGGCGCCCTGCGGGAGACCAGCCGCAACGAGCAGCCCAAGGTGAGGGGGTGCCTGGCCCTGGGGGGAGGTGGGTCCCCATAGAATCAGCCTTCGCCCCACCCCAGAGTTGGCCGATCTCAGCGAGGGATCCCCAGGCACCAGACCCCCTAGATTTGGGTCCCTGTGGTGGGGGGTGGGGGGTGTCTGGATGGGGGTGGGGCCACATGCCTGTCTCACTGCTCTGCCCCTTCCCCCCCCCCACAGCTCTCCCTAGAGAACGGGGACGCCACGCCGCCGGAGAAGATGGGCCCCTTCACCTCTGGTAACGTGCCCCCCGTTTTCTCTCCGCCGGGGTGGGGGCAGGGGCTGGCACCGAGGCTGGGGTACGGGGGGGGACAGAGGGAAGGATTTAGGGGGGGGTAGCAGCTGGCACTGAAGGTGCAGTGTGGGGACAGGGTCTGGCACCAAGGATGCTGTGGAGGGTGGGAGGCCGGGGCTGGCACCGAGGGTGCGGTGTGGGGCCCGGAGGGGGACAGAGGAAGGGATTTACTATGGGGGGGCGGTGGCTGGCACCGGGGGGGCGGGGTGGGGATCGGAGGGGGACAGAGGAAGGGATTTACGGAGGGGGGGCGGTGGCTGGCACCGGGGGGCGGTGTGGGGCTCGGAGGGGGACAGAGGAAGGGATTTACGGAGGGGGGGCGCTGGCTGGCACCGGGGGGGCGGTGTGGGGCTCGGAGGGGGACAGAGGAAGGGATTTACGGAGGGGGGGCGCTGGCTGGCACCGGGGGGGGCGGTGGGGATTGCCGGCTGGGCTGATCCCCCCCCCCCCCGCACCGCCCCGTCCCCCCCCAGACCTGGAGGCGCTGGGCGTGGCGCTGGCGCGGCTGCAGGGCCCGGTGCTGGAGCTGCCCGAGGGGCCGCGGCGGGCGCTGGAGGAGCTGCTCCTGGAGGGCGACCTGCTGGAGGTGACGCTGGACGAGGGGCAGAGCCTCTGGAGGCTGCTGCAGGCTGCCCGGGCGCCCCCCGTCGACACCTTCCGCCACCTGCTGGAGGTGAGGGCTGGGGGGGCAGGGCTGGGGGCGGGGGCGCTGGCAGGGCTGGGGCAGGGGGGCTGCGGGTCAGGGGAGAGGGGCACTGGCAGGGCGGGAGAGAGAGGCACCGGCAGGGCTGGGGGGAGTTGGGGGGCTGCAGGGGGGCCACGTCCTGCTGACACTCCCTGTCGCCCCCAGCTGGAGCAAGCGGAGCGCCGCGGGGCCCGGGCGCGGGGCCGGGATGCCGAGCGGCGCCGGAAGCGCCGGGCCGAGCGGGGGGAGCTGCCCCCCCTACCGAAGGAGGAGTTAGAGCCAAAGAGGAGCCGGGAGAGTGAGCCCCCCGATGTGGCGCCCCCTGGGGCCGGCACCGACCACAGCCAGAACGGCGTCGGGGTGAGATTCGGGGGACGGGGGGGGCGCTCTGGGGCTGGGGGAGGTGGTTCTGGTTGCCATGGGGGGCCCTGGGGCTGGGTGGAGGAGGCTGGGAGCCCCGTCCGACCCCCTGGGCTGGAATCTCCTGACCGTATGGGGGGGCTCTGTGGGGTCCCCCCACCCTTGCTAATCCCCCTCCCCTGTTGTCCCCACAGCAGTTGTGACGCCGGCCCCCTCCTCCGGACCGGACGGCTGACGTGATGGCGCCCTGACGGGGGGGGGGGAGTGGGGCGGAGCTGACCCCCCCAGGACGCTCCCCGCCGGGGGGACCCCGGCCCGGACTCTGCCCAGTGATGTAATTATTTTACGTTATCCTTCCTTTTGTATCATGGATACCTCGGCGCAGAGACGGGGAGTGGGGGGAGCTCGCTGACCCCCCCCGCGGGAGCCAGGGGGCGCTGCCCCCCAGAACTGTGCCCCTCCGGCTTCCCCATGGACGTCTCGGGGGCCCCCCGGAGATACCAGCACAGCCAGATTGGCCGGACCAGCGCCCCCCACTGGTTGGACTGACTCTGGGGGGGACAGATTTCCCCCCCCCCCACACACACACACTGCAGCCCTGCCCCCTCCCCGGAGCTGCACAGCCGCCTCTCCAGCCCGGGATGGGTTTTTTATAGGAATTGGGGGAACCACTTTAGGGTTTTTCGGGGGGTGGTGAGGGGGGGCGGCAGGGCTGGGGGGGGGTGGAACCTGGTCTGTTTCCAGCCCGCCCCACAACACCCCTTAGGGGCCCAGCCCTGACACTAAACCTCTGTCTCTTTTTAGTGTTCCTATCACTGTCTATGGGGGGGCGGGTGGGGGGGCGTTATTGTATTATGATTTTTTTTATTATTATTAAACTTTGGAGGCTAATGGAGCTGTTTGCGGGGGTCCCGGGGGGGGAGGGGGCCAGAGCTGGCTGCATCTCGGCGCCTCGTCCCTGTGCTGCGTTATATGGGGCTGTTCCCCAGCTGCTCCACCCCAGAGCTGGCTGCATCTCAGCCACCTCCCGATTCCGGGAATCTGTTGTTTACTTGGCCCCCATTTCCCCTGGGCTCAGCTACGCTCAGCGCCCCCCCCCCCCCCGATCTGATCAGTGGGGGCTGGGATTGGCCCCCAGAGCTCTGGCCTATGGTGGGCGCGGGGGAGAACAGGGCAGGATTCAGCCTGGAACTGCAGGGACAGAGGTGAAAATGGGACAACAGTAATTCGGCGGGGGGGGGTTTCCTGGCGTGTTGGCAACTGGGGGGCACTGGCTGAGCTATGGAGGGCGCCCAGGACAGTAGGGAGCTGTGGGTCAGGAGTGGGGCACCACCAGGGCTCCCACGGGTTCCCTCCTCATACTTTGGTCGTCAAACTCGCATCATCTCTTGGGGCCCATTTCACCGGCTGCAATCCCCACGGCCGGTGGCATTGCTCCGCTTGCACCTTCCAGTCCATGGGTCTTGGGGGAGCACCGGGGCGGGTGCCCCTTCGCCCGCCGCTGGAGAGTTGGAGCGCGCCAGGTGCTTTCGTCCAGCCTGAGCCCCGGTCATGGCCGAGTCGGGCTCAGCGGAGTGATGCGTTTGCGTCCGTGAGCAAGATGTCGTGCAGCGGGAGATGGTCGTCCTTGCGGGGGTGTCCAGCGCCGGCTCCGCCTGCAGCCTAGCTCGGTGACGCTCTGTCTGCTACTCGAGCCCACCTGCGCCATCGGCATGATGCCAGCCCCCGTTCCCCCCTCGAGCACATACCTGAATTCTAAAACCTCCGGGGGGGATCATGAGGCGAGGAGTTCCACAGGTGAACGTCAAAACGAGTGTTTCCTTGGGTCTGAGACACATTCTCAGCTCAGAAGGGACCTCGGAGACCTGCCCCAAAATAATCCCTCGAGCCGAGTTTTCAGAAATCCAGCCCAGCTGGCGTTGGAAATGGCTAGCGATGGAGAATCCGCCGGGCCCCTTGGTCAGTTGTTCCCCTGCTAATTCCCCTCAGCGTGAAGCCTTAGTTCCAGGCTGAATTTGGCTCGTTTCAGCTGCCCGCCGTTGGCTCGGGTTAGTTATTAAATATTGGGTCCCCACGTTGGTACTTCCAGACTGGGATCGCGGCGCCGCCTCTGCGCTCAGCTGGAGCCCCGGGGGGGTGTCTTGCTCTCAGGCAGGTTTTCTAACCCGCGGGGCTCTTCTCCGACCCCTCCCCGATGTCTCACCATCCATCTTGAGTTGTGGCCGTCCGGAGCCCCCTGCCGTATTCCAGGAGGGAGCGAACCGTAGATTTAAACAGCGTGAGATTTACTGTCTCTCCCTCTCCTAGTGGTTCCCAACGTGCCGGTAGCTTTTCTGGCTACGGCTGCCCATTGGGCGGATCCTTTCGGAGAACTAGCCCCGGTGCCCCTGAGATCTTTCGGGAGCGTGACCCACGTGCATTCCTTTGCCCTTAGCAACACTGACTTTCTTCCGCCCAGAGCAGTGAGACCCCTCGTCACTCTAATAGACTGGTGAGGCGCGATTTTCCCTCTACAAAGGCCGTGTTGACTCTTCTCAGCATCCTGTTCATCTCTGTGGCCGATGATTCTGCTCTTTGCTGGAGTTTCCACCAATGTGTCTGGTGCTGGAGTTAGGCTTCCCGGCCAGGGACTGCTGGGAGCGCCTCTGGCGCCATCGAAAATCTGCATCGCCCGAGCTAGCCGCGTCGTCCTGAGGCTGATCTGAGCGATAGGTCACACACCACAGTTGGTAGAATCCTCGACCCGTGGGGTGAGATGGGACCGCAGGGGGCACCTAGTCTGACCCCCGGCCACGCTGCCGGGTTCAAACCATCCCAGACAGGTGGCTCCGGCCTCCGCTCGAAACCCTCCAGCGAAGGAGCTTCCACAACCTCAGTTCTATTGTCCTGCTGCTCTTCCCGTTCGGAACTTTTCCCTGAGATTTAATCTCAATCTGCTGTGCTGTAGTTTGACCCCACGGCCTCCTGTCCTGCCCTCTGGGGCAAGAGAGACCCACCCGTCTCCATCTTTTCTATGGCAGCCTTTCGAGTAGACAAAGATCACTCACACGTCCCCCCCCCCCTTAATCTCTCTTCCAAACTGAGCGTTCCCAGTTCCTGCAGCCTTTGCTCACGTGGCCAGTGTCCCACCCCTTTGATCGGCTTTGTCGCTCGCCTCTGGATCCTACCCAGTGTCTCCACATCCTTTCGGAGGCCTAGGCAGGGCCGAGCAGAGCGGTGCCGTCACCTCCTGGGACCTGCAGCCACGCCTCTGTTAATGCAGCCGAAAATTGCATGTGCTCTTTTTCCCCAACAGCATCGCGGTGCTGACTCCTGTCGAGGTTGTGATCCACCACAACTCCCCGCTCCTTCCCAGCAGCGCTGCTGCCTGGCCCGTTCTCCCCCGGTTACCCATCTTCACCGACTTTCATTTTGTTCGCTCCAGCCCCGTTCTCCAATTTACCAAGCTCCCGAGTGGTTCTGCAGTGTCATAGCTGAGTTCCCGCACGACTCGTGGGTGAATCCCACCTGTTCCTGGAGTCTTATTTTTAATTCCTTCTCAAACCTCCTCCCTGGACTCCTCGGGCCTGTCCCCGGAACAGAATGGCTCGGGGTGAGGCCCCCCCGATGGACGTGTGTGGGGTGTAGGTTTGGTTTGAGCCTTTCACGCTGTTTTGAAAGTTTCCCTGCAGCTTGCAGGCGTCTCACTCCTGTGCCTGATTCGCACGTACCAAGTTCCCTCTCTGAGCTGAGCCGCTTTGGGCTCGTGATGTTGAATCACGCGGCGGTTGCTCGGCCTGGATCGTTTCTCACCGCAGCCCCTCCTGGCGTGACAGCCCCAGGCAAGCTGGAATCCCCCGTTATTATTGGGGTTTGTGGCTTTGTCGCCCCTCTAAGCTGGAGCATTTCCCCCGTCGCAGCGTGTTCCTGCAGCGCTGCCCTAACTGCGCGAGGGGGCAGCCTGGACCCAGAGCTTGGAGGGTTCAGGGTTTGATTGAAGATTTTTTTCCTCTGCTTCTTTTCTCATAGGGTCAGGCCCCTACCGGCTCTGTCCTGCCTGGCCAGCGTGTGTCAGGGACTCGTGGTGCTCCAGGGAGCTGGGGCGGTCCCTGTTCCATCAATATCCTCACGCCCCCCCCCCCCCCGGCGCTAGAGCCGTTGCAGTCGAGCACCGCGGAGGGGAACTCCTGCGCCTGGGTCCCCGTGGGGTGAGGTGGAGCCGGGAGCCTCAAGCCGCCCTCGCCTGGCCAGGGAGCCAGGAGACCCCACTGCCCCCGGGCTCTCTGCTGCCACCTGGTGTCTGAGACCCAACAGTGTCGCTAGGTCCCTGTGCACCGCTGGCCCCCTGGGTATAAAGGGGGGGGCAGGAGGGAGCGGCTGGGTGCGCGGGAGATGGACAGGTAGCAGCTGCAGGACCCAGGTGCCTGGGGGGGACGGGACAAGCAGTGTTAGGAGTCCCCTCAGTCTGGGTGGTGCCTGGGGGGTCACAGCCCCCCTGCCCCACTGCAGCGGCAGGTGCGTTCAAGGCTGCAGCAACCGTGGCCAGACTGAGCCACTGGCCGCCCCTCTGCTGCCTTTCCAGGGGCCTGGGTCGCTCCCCGGCGTCGGCTCCTGCCTGGCCTCACCTGCCATGAATAGCCGCAGCGGGCTGGAAACACGGCGACGTGCGAATAGCCCAAGTGACTGAGACACCAAGTGTCCCAACCTCTCAGCACCCTGCCAGTTAGGAGACCCCCACCTCAGCGGTTTTCAGCAGTTGGGCGGAACCCAGCAGGGCTCGGCTCAGCTGCACCAGGACTTGGCCTGTCTCAGGCCAGGCACAACGCTGCGCTGTGGCCGCACCTCAGAGACGACTCAGTGGCAGGAGGTTTGGCAACGAGCCGATCTAGCCGCCACCCCAGGGCTCGGGCTGCAGCCAGGCCGTGTCCTTGCAGGAGGAGACGCTGTCGGGAATTTAAGGAACGGCTCAAGGACCGAAAACGGTAAATGCCGTTTTCACCAAAAACGTTCCCAGCTCCTGAAAGCCCCAACTTACAATCTTCCCTCCGCTCCTGTCAGGCAGGTGCACAACGGGTGGGAAAACTCTCCTGAGTTGTTCTCAAGGGGTCTGTTCTATTCAAATCTTCATAAATGTCGGGGTCCCAGCCCAGCGCGGACCCGCAAAGTGTGCGGAGGCCGGGATTCGAGAATTCACGCTGCTCTCGGCCACCCAGAGACGTGGCCTGAAATCAACAGGCTTCACCCAGGCCAGAGCACTCAGCTGCCCGAGTACACAAGGGGAAAGGCCGGCCGAGGCTGAGACGTGCTCCTACCCCTGTTGTGGGTCCTCGGGCCTGGGACAGATGTGGACAAACCGGAGAAAGCAGAGACCATCGGTCAGGGCCTAGCACCTAGTCCTGCCTCAGTGCAGACGACCTGGCAGGGTCCCTTCCAGCCCCCCGTCTCTCACGGCTCTGCTGCAGGAGGGCTGTTCTGGGGAGGTGGGTGGCTTCCATTGCTAGGGCCTAGCTCCTGCCCCCCGGGACAAGCCCTGCCCCTTCTTAGCCTCTCTTGGCTACGGTTCTGCACAGAGCCACAGGCAGGGGGTTGTATTCAAACACAAGGGCTTGCGGCCAGGTCACCAGGCGAGCAGCGAGGTCGTGCTCACGTGCCGAGGGCTGGCTGAGGAAATCTGCGAGTCACCTGCAAGCTCCGTGCTCGCGGCATCACCACGCCGGGCGGGACGAGCTGGCAGCACGTCGGCCCAGCCCCACCCATGATGATGCAGGAAATTAGTCACATCATCCAGTGCTGAGCCTCCTCCTGTGCCACTAGGATCTCGGGTGCACAGTCAACACCAGCTACTAAAAGCTGGACATTTTTAGCTGGGCAGGTGTATGGAACTCACATCCAAGAGTTTTAAAAGAGCTGGGGACAGAACCCAGGAGTCCTGGCTCCCAGCGTCCCCCCAGTCCCCACTCCCCTTGCAGAGCTGGGGAGAGAACCCAGGAGTCCTGGCCCAACCCTGCCTGCCCAGAGCCAGGGAGCGAACCCAGGAGTCCTGGCTCCCAGCGTCCCCCCAGACCCCACTCCCCTTGCAGAGCTGGGGAGCGAACCCAGGAGCCCTGGCTCTGTGCAGTGTTATTGGTGGTGGGGGGGGGGGTGGCTAGGTCAGGGCACTCCCTCCCCCCCCGCTGCCCTCAAACAACCAAGCCCCAATTTTACAAAACAACCAAAACAAGCCCCAATTTTATTGAGTGGCTCCAACACGGCTGGTTTGTTTCAAAAGCAAACCCCATGGGCTAGGAAAACGCAGCGATCCCCCCCCACTTCTCCCCCCCCCCCACCTGCCCAAGCTGATTACAAAAGCACAAGCTAAGCAGCACCACTGGGCAACAGACTAGTTCCCCCCCCCCGAAAAAAAGGGGGGGGTCAGGGGAGGGGGACCCCCCTGCAGAGGTCTGCGTCGGGGGGGGGGAGAGCTCCAGGGGGGAGTGTGGAGGGAGGTATGGGGGGGGCAGAGAGGAGCCTGGAGTAGGGCAGGGGCAGCAGTGTGTGTTGAGCCACCCCCCCCCCCCGTCATGGCCCTTCCCCCACCATAGTGTTAACCCAGGGGGGGGGAATGGGGTAGCAATACCCCCCCCTTAGGCTAGGCACAGGGCAGGGCAGAGCCAGGAGGCACTTAACGTAGACCCTACGTAAACACGCCGGGCGCCAGCAGGGACCTCAGCCTGCCGGAGGTGGGGGCAGCTGTGGGGCCCTTCCCCAATCCCTAAGCAGGAATGGGGGGGGGTGGAGCTGGCAGAATTGGGGGCAGGGCCACAATGGGGGGGGAGGTTTGGGAAGACAATGGGTGGGGCAGTGGATGCCAGGGGGGGACAGGGTCCCTGGGACAGGATGGGACAGGGGGGCCCCTGGCTGCTGGGGGAGAGTGGGGAGTGAGGGGGGGAGGAGGGATCGGACATGGACCCCTGGGGGCGCCCCGGGGGCAGGGAGGCAGGACGGGGGGGCTGAGACACAGGACATGGGCCCTTGGGGTGCTGGGGGGCAGGCTGGGGGGTCCCCTCACTCCTCGGGGGGCAGCACGAAGGGGTTGTCGTCGGCGCCGCCCTGCAGGGCCCAGTACACGTAGCCCAGGAAGGCGGCGAGCGCCCCGAAGAGCAGCAGCTGCAGCCAGAGAGGCAGGAAGCGCCGGGAGCCTCCCGCCCCGGCCCCCCCCGGCCCCCCGCGGGGCAGGGGGTGGATGGCGCGGCGCGGCTCCACCCGCATGGGGGGCGGGGCGGGGCGAGCCCGGCAGACCCGCTGGTAGGAGACACCGTCCCTGCCGGGGGGCAAAGAAAGGGGGGGACAGCGGTTAGTGTTCACAGCACCCATAGCTCCCCCCTATCCTGGCATCTCCCCCACCCCTGCCCCCAGGGCTAGGAACACCCCCCCATTCCCCCTGCTCAATGCCAGCTAGCACCCCACACGGGGGACCCCGAACGGGCACCCAACCACGCCACGACCCCCACCCCCCACCCCCACGACCCGGTCTCACCTCTCGGTCTCCTCCGACCTGCTCGGGGTGTAGGATGCGGCCTCTCCGATCTGCAAGGAAACGCACCGTCAGCGAACCCCAGGCCGGGCGGGGCGGGGGGGGCAGCAGGTGCCATCCAGCTATGGGGCAGAACCCCCTCTACGGGGGCAGCCCGGGAATGCAGGCCACGCACTCCCTCGTTTGCATACTCCGGCTCTGCCTAGGGGTAATTTGCATATCCCCTCCACAGGGGCCGTGCTGCAATACTAGCCTTAAACTGGGGTTTCCCCCCCACATCCTGCACCCCCAAACTGCTGCTTATTGTTGTGGGGACAGCAGATACTAGGAGAAGAAATGTGATACTAAATGCAAGAGATTGGGGGGGGGGGTGCAGCTCACCCTAACTTAACAGCGGGGTGGCCAGGATGACTAGGTACATGGGTGGCTCAAGGGTCCCCCCTGCAGGTTGATACTAGAGTGGAGAGACAATGCTAAATTAAGGCCATTTTATTGAACTCCCTCTACTGCAGCTGCCTCACCAAGACATGGTGCGAAGAAGAATTCTGGAGCCCGAGCTGCGTCCGCACCAGAAGTGGGGTCAACCTCACTGCGGCATTGGGGGGCAACATTTTGCACAGCCCCCACCCCCGTGATGTAATGAACTTGATGTAACTTTGAAGCAGAGACTGGCCTGGACCTGACGTTTGAGACCTTGCTCAGAAATAAAAAGGGGGGAACTAGGATGGTGGGATTCCATTTTCATGTGCCCCGGAGTCGACTGCAAAGCCAACGGGAAGGAGTCGATTTTTAGCGGTAGATCCCAGGAAGCCTCAATTTCCCCACAGACACAGAACCAAAAAAACCCAATTGGCTAATGGTAGAAATGGCCAGCTGGGAGCGCTCGTTAGAGTTTATTGACGGGCACTTGCCGTCTATATTGGGATACGGGATGTTGACCACTGCTGTTTTAACAGGTAGGATGGTGACATTTTTCAATCTCGCTGTCTAGGGTCATCAAATAATTATTGTCTCCCCTCCCCCAATCCCTGCCCTTTTCCCCCGTAACGTCCCGCAACTGGGCACATTTAAATAGACTAAAAAAAAAATAAGATAAAAATGCTTAAACCCCCCAACTTCGCCCAGCTGTGACAACGCAGCAGGCAAGTATCGGGGGGGGGGGGGGGGTTGATCCTAGAGTGTCCAGCGGAGAGAATTCAGGCCAAATCTCAGCGGCCACAGTCGTTACATTGTTGTTTCCTGAAACTCACTTTGGTGGGGTTATATTTTACTACACACACACACACACACACACACACACACAGACACACACACACACACACACACACACACAAGAGGCTGGTAAATTGTCAACTCATCCATTACGAGGGTATTCGGGGAGCTCGCCGCGCTGGGGGACGTAACGCCGCGGCACAAGACGGCGTCCTGGAGACGGGCGGCGTTTCTGCCTGTACTAAACTCTCCGGCTTTAAGCACCAAACTGGCAGGTTCTTTATCATTCCTACAGGGGCAAACTACAGGCGAGAGAATTTATCGAGCCGGCCGAAAATCAGCTCCCGGGAAGTTGCTTCGGTTTCTAGACAATTTTGCCCAAATTCAGTTCCGGCTCCGCTGGGCCCAACATCGCCCGGCAGCAAACGGTTTAAGGTTCGAGTTTTTCAGGCTGGGCCAGCAGCCGAATCCAGGACTGCCCCCCGTGGTGCTGGGACGGGGGCAGAGTTGGGGGTCGGAGGTGGTAGGACCAGGCAGGGGGGAGTGAGGGGACTGGAAAGGGGGGGCACCTATTTCTGCCCCGCCCTCCCCCATTTATCAGGCAGGGCTGCCCGCACCCCTGAGACGTTATTTGGGGAGGTCACGTCCCAGCCCCCCCCCCCCGCACACCCCCAGGGGAGGACTTACCGGCTGGCGGGCGGTGGCTTCCCCCAGGGGACCTGGGGCTGCCCCATAGAGCCAGGAGGAGGAGGAGGAGGAAGATTCTTCGTAGGTCTCGGTGTCCACGTCTGGGAGCGGAGAAGAGTGGGGTGAGATGGGGGGCTGGGCACGGCTCTCCCCTTCCCCACTGGAACCCCACCCCTGGAACTCCCCGCTGCAGGAATGTGAACATGGCACGGGGGTAGGGGGATGGGGTGTCAAGCCCAGGCCTAGGGGAATCGTACCAGACTCCCCTCCCCACCTTCGTAACCCCCCCCCCCTTGCCACCCCCACCAGAGGAAACGCTGCCCCCCCGCCCCCCAGCTCCCCTCTCACCATCCCCCAGGTAGCCGGTGCGACCCTCACGACGAGGGAAATCATACAGCGCCGGCGAGTACGTCGTGGTGGGGCTGGAGTCTGGGGGGCAGAGAAACGGGAGGGGTCAGTGGGGGGCACCTCCACGTACCCACCCCCACAGCAGACAGGAACATTCAGACACCTCAGCCGCGGTACCCCAAGTCTGGGAAAACTCTGCCGGTGCCCCTCACTCCTGACCCGCAGCCCCCTGCTCACCCAGCCCTGCGCCCCCCCCCCCCCCCAGGTGCCCCTCGCTCTCAACCCGCAGCCCCCTCTCACCGTCCGCCCCATAGCGGCGCCGCTCCTCCTCCTGCCGGGGGTAGCTGTAAGATTCCCGGATGTAGGTCTCGGTGGTGCCGGGATCTGGGGGGCGGGAGGGAAGAGACACACAGAAATGGGGGGGGGGGGAGGTCAGTGGCTGTGGCTGCTGGCCCCTCCCCACCCCTCCTGGCCCCCCACTCACCTGAGTAGCCCCCCGGGGGCGACAGCTTGGTGCGCTGGCTCTCGTATTCGCAGATCTTCCTCTCGTACAACTTCCGGGTCGATCCTGGGGGGCCGGGAGGGGGAGACAAGGGGGGGTCAGGTGGGCCCCCATGGTGCCCTGCCCCTCCCCCACAGATTGCCTCCCCTTGCAGCACCCCAACTCCCCATCCAGCCCCCCTCCCCGGATACCTCCCCGCAGCACCCCAACTCCCCCCAGACCCCCTCCCCGGATACCCCCCACAGCACCCCAACTCCCCCCATACCCCAGAAACCCCTCCCCCCGCAGCACCCCAACTCCCCCCATACCCCAGAAACCCCTCCCCCCGCAGCACCCCAACTCCCCCCAGAAACCCCTCCCCCCGCAGCACCCCAACTCCCCCCAGAAACCCCTCCCCCCGCAGCACCCCAACTCCCCCCAGAAACCCCTCCCCCCGCAGCACCCCAACACCCCCCACACCCCAGGAACCCCTCCCCCCGCAGCACCCCAACTCCCCCCACACCCCCGAAACCCCTCCCCCGCAGCACCCCAACTCCCCCCAGACCCCAGGAACCCCTCCCCCCGCAGCACCCCAACTCCCCCCAGACCCCAGACACCCCTCCCCCCGCAGCACCCCAACTCCCCCCGCCCCCCGTACCCACGACGGGCCCGTGCGGGATGCCGTAGCGCTGCAGCATGGCGATGAGCTCGGTGTCCGTCAGCCCCCGGTACCGCTCCATGGCCCGGCCGGGCGGGGGGGGGGGTCGGTGCCCGCGGTTCCGGCGCGCGGAGCAGGCCCGGGACAGGAGGCGCCAGCGGCGACGGGAAGTGACACGGGGGGAGGGGCCGGGCCTAGGGAACGCCCCGCCCCTGGCAACGCCTCTTCCAGCGAGCCCCGCCCCTAGCAACGGGCCCCCGAGCCTAGCAACGCCCGTTCCAGGGGGCCCCGCCCCTGGCAACGCCCCGCCCATCTATCCCCGCCCCTAGCAACGGCCCCCCCCGAGCCTAGCAACGCCCCTTCCAGCACGCCCCGCCCCTGGCAACGCCCCGCCCATCTCCCCCCGGAGCTCCCGGCGCCGTGCGGCGGCCGGAGGCCTCGTGCAAGCTTCTGCCCCCCCCCCGCCTGCCTCAGTTTCCCCACGTGGCTAGTAGCTGCCGTGGGAGACCCGGGGCTGTTTGTGGCTCCGTGAATTCCTGCTGCCCCAGAGCTGGGGGGAGGCTGGGATCCAGCCAGGACGCCTGGGTCCCATCTGTGCTCTGGGAGGGGAGTGGGTGGGGTCTCAGGGTGGCGGGAAGGGAGCGGCGGGAGGGGTGGGAGCCAGGGCGCCTGGGTTCCTTGGGCGCTGGAAGGGCGGGGCGCTGGGAGCCCGGACGCCTGGGTTCCCTGGGCGCTGGCAGGGCGGGGGCCTGAGAGCCCGGACGCCTGGGTTCCTTGGGCGCTGGAAGGGCGGGGGGCTGGGAGCCCGGACGCCTGGGTTCCCTGGGCGCTGGCAGGGCGGGGGCCTGAGTTCCTTGGGCGCTGGAAGGGCGGGGGGCTGGGAGCCCGGACGCCTGGGTTCCCTGGGCGCTGGCAGGGCGGGGGCCTGAGAGCCCGGACGCCTGGGTTCCTTGGGCGCTGGCAGGGCGTTCCTCCCACGCCCCCAGGGGGAAGCAGACTCATCGCTTTGCGTGGGGCGGTTTCGGTTTCCCCGAGGGGGAGGAACCGGCCCCCGCCCCCACAGATGACAAGTGACCTGCCCTCAGCCCTCCCTGGCACCGCCCCAAGGAGCTCACACAGCACGGGAAGCAGCTAAGGAGATACCTACCAGCCGCGCTATCGGCACACAACAGAGGGGAAACCGAGGCACACAGCCAGGGAGAGGCTTAACTGCAGTCACTTGGTGGGTGAGTGCTGAAGAACCCAGGAGTCCTGGCTCCCAACCCCCCGCTCTAACCACCAGCCCCCACTCCCCTCCCAGAGCCAGAGAGAGAACCCAGGAGTCCTGGCTCCCAACCCCTGCTCTAACCACCAGACCCCACTCCCCTCCCAGAGTCAGACAGAGAATCCAGGAGTCCTGGCTCCCAGCCCCCCTTGCTCTAACCACTAAACCCCACGCCCCTCCCAGACCCAGAGAGAGAACCCAGGAGTCCTGGCTCCCAACCCCTGCTCTAACCACCAGACACCACTCCCCTCCCAGAGCCAGAGAGAGAACCCAGGAGTCCTGGCTCCCAGCCCCCCTTGCTCTAACCACTAGACCCCACGCCCCTCCCAGAGCCAGAGAGAGAACCCAGGAGTCCTGGCTCCCTGCTCTACTCCTTCCATGGGGTCCCTGTATAAACAGCCCCTGTGCTTCCACCCCAGAGGCAGCCGCATCACTGGCTTCTGCTCACACGCCTCTTCCTCCCCAGCCATGCTGGCCCCCCAAGATTTCCAAACCTTCATCTTCTTCGACCTGGAGACCACCGGCCTGCCCCGGGACCGCCCCCGCATCACGGAGCTGTCTCTCTTCGCCCTGCACCGCCGCTCCCTCCTGCAGCGTCCCCCGCAGGACGCCCCCCGGCTGCCCCGCGTCCTGGACCAGCTGACCCTGTGCATCGACCCCCAACAGCCCTTCACCCCGGAAGCCGCCCGCATCACGGGGCTGAGCCAGCAGGAGCTGGAGGAGAACGGGAAGCGGGGCCTGGACCAGGCCGTGGCTCAGGCCCTGGGGGGGTTCCTAGCCCGCCAAGCCCCCCCGCTCTGCCTGGTGGCCCACAACGGCTTCAGCTACGACTTCCCCCTGCTGCGGACGGAGCTGGTGCGCGTGGGGGCCGAGCTGCCCCCCGCCACCGGCTGCCTGGACACCCTGCAGGCCATGAAGGAGCTGGGCCTGGGGGGCGAGGGGGGGTACAGCCTGGGGGCGCTCTTCCGGGGGCTCTTCGGGAGGGACCCTGACGGGGCGCACTCGGCCGAGGGAGACGTCCGCACCCTGATCGCCATCTTCCTCGCCAGGGCGCCACAGCTGATGGACTGGGCGGCGGGGAAGGCCCGGGACTGGGGGGATGTGACCCCCATGTACCTCCCCACCACGCAGTGAGTGTTCTGGGCTGGGAGGGGAGTTAGGGCGGAGCCCGGACTCCTGGGTTCTCTCCCCGGCTCTGGGAGGGGAGTGGGGTCTAGTGGTTAGAGCAGGGAGGGCTGGGAGCCAGGACTCCTGGGTTCTCTCCCTGGCTCTGGGAGGGGAGTGGGGTCCAGTGGTTAGAGCAGGGGGGCTGGGAGCCAGGATTCCTGGGTTCTCTCTCTGGCTCTGGGAAGGCAGTGGGGTCTGGCGGGTTAGAGTGGGGATGTGGGGCTGGGGGGCCGGACTCCTGTGTTCCCTGCGGACACCTCTCTCCGTTCATTAGCTCGTCCAGGGATCTGGAGTGGGATAATGAAATTGTTTTAGTGAGCAACTGATTTTAATGGCAGGGGGGAAGCTCCCCCACCCGTGTTTTTCCTGTTAATAAAGACACTCCAGTCTCTGAGCCGCATGCTTTGCTGAGTTGAAACTTTGCGTCGGGTTTGGGGCCCTGGGGGAAATCGGGGTGCAGGTGTCCAGCATGTGCCTGTCACCCCAAAAGACTGCAGTTCCCAAGTCCACCAGCAGAGGGCAAAGGGTCCCTGTATTAACAGCCCCTGCGCCGCGCCCCACCCCAGAGGCAGCTGCATCTCCACGCTGGGTATAAACAGCCCCCACCTCAGAAGCCGCCGCCGCACCCCAGCCCTGGAAATCAGACTGGAGAAGCATTGAAAGGTTTTTCCCTCTTTCTCTTTTTATTTGGTTTTTGTTCCTTTTGTTCTCTATATTTTGGGGGGGGGCGCTGGCGGGATGGGGCGGGGGCTTTGCTGGTTCATTAGCGTGTCCTTGTCTTGACTTTGTCGCCGTCAGTTTTCTTTTGGCGGAGATGGAAGGAAAAATAAATCTCACGACACCGAGCGAGGGGGCCTGAACGAACGAACCAAAACTCACGAGCACGGCACGACGTGGAGCGCAGACATGGCGTATAGAGATATATAGGCAGGGCTTCCGGGGGGGGGGGCAAGGGCGAGGGGGGCTGGATGGGGGGGCTAAGGGGGGAAGGGATGGAGACAGTGCGGGGGTGGGGAGAAATAGACGATCTGTGGGGATGGATGGGGTAGATAGGTGGGGGGTGGATGGGGATAGATAAAGGGGGGTGTATGGGGATGGATAGATATATGGGGGGGATGGGGATAAATAGATAGAGGGGGTGTACAGGGATGGATAGATAGATATAGGGTGGACGGGAATAGATAGATGTGGGGAGATGGATAGATAGACGGGGTGTACGGGGATGGATAGATACAGGATGGATGGGGATAGATAGATATGGGGAGGATGGATAGATAAATACGGGGTGGATGGGGATAGAGGGGGTGTACGGGGATAGATAGATAGATAGTGGGGGGATGGATAGATAGATATGGGGGGATGGATAGATAGATACGGGGTGGATGGGGATAGAGGGGGTGTAGGGGGATGGATAGATAGATATGGGGGGATGGGGATGGATAGATAGATATGGGGGGATGGGGATAGAGGGGGTGTAGGGGGATGGATAGATAGATATGGGGGGATGGATAGATAGATAGTGGGGGTGTAGGGGGATGGATAGATAGATATGGGGGGATGGATAGACAGATACGGGGGGGATGGGGATAGAGGGGGTGTACGGGGATGGATAGATAGATAGTGGGGGTGTAGGGGGATGGATAGATAGATATGGGGGGATGGATAGATAGATACGGGGTGGATGGGGATGGATAGATAGATAGTGGGGGTGTAGGGGGATGGATAGATAGATATGGGGGGATGGATAGACAGATACGGGGGGGATGGGGATAGAGGGGGTGTACGGGGATGGATAGATAGATAGAGGGTGAGTACCGGGATGGATAGATAGATATGGGGGGATGGATAGATAGATACGGGGTGGATGGGGATGGATAGATAGATAGTGGGGGTGTAGGGGGATGGATAGATAGATATGGGGGGATGGATAGATAGATACGGGGTGGATGGGGATAGAGGGGGTGTAGGGGGATGGATAGATAGATACGGGGTGGATGGGGATAGATAGATAGATATGGGGGGGATTGACGGGCGGGTGTGCAGGGAAGAGATGGATGGATCGAGGGCTATATAGATAGACTGTCCCCGGACACCTGGGTTCTACAGCACCTCACCCACACCCCCTCCAGTGGAAATCGGGCTACCATGGGAAGGCCCCAGTCTGCCCCACCACGACCGGTCACTGCGGAAGGGGTGTGGATTGGGGGTGATGGGGGCTGTTTGGGGTGGTGCCCCTCCCCCACTTCCTAGAGTCCCCCCTCGGCGTGACACCCCCCCAGCATCCCCCACATGGGTAATGGGGTGGGGATGGAGGCCCTAAATTACCCCCCAGCATCCCCCACATTCCCTTCCTCCAGCCCCTGCCCTGTGTACCCCACTCAGTTCCAGTCCCCCAAACATGCTGGACCCCCAAATCTCCCCCAAGCTGCTGATCCCCCCTGAATCCTGAAATCTCCCCCACAGCCATCAAACGAGAGCTGACCCCTCCCTAAAGTGGGGTGCAGGGCACAGCTATCTATAGCCAGGAATTGGGGGGTGGCGGGTGAGAAGGGCACAGAGTTAGCTGTGCCCAGGGGATGGGGGCACTGGGGGGAGGGCGGGGGGCACACAACTGGCTAGAGTGGGGGGGGAAAGGGCCGGAGGTGGGGTGCTGGGGGCAGTGCAGGAGTTGGGGGGAGGGAGGTGGGGGCGCACAGCTGTCTGGGGTTGGGGTGCTGGGAGCAGTGGGGGGAAGGGAAGTGGGGGGGCACACAGCTATCTAGAGTTGTATTTTCTCATATATATATATATATATAATATATATAAACAGCACAAACATCTACATTCATCCTGGGGTCCCCCCACCAGCCCCCCACATGAGGGGACACGGGAGGGGTGGGACGGGACAGGCGTCTTCTCCTCACGACGCCCCCTGCTGGGGGAGAGACCTGGGCGGGGGGGGGAGAGAGAAAGAGAAAAACAGGGGAGGGGTCATTAATAAGCACACACTCAGCGAGCGCCCCCTGATGGCCAGGCACCCACATCACGGATCCCCCCCCCCCTCACTGGAGCTCTATCTCGGCTCTGGGAGGGGAGTGGGGTCTGGTGGTTAGAGCAGGGGGGGCTGGGAGCCAGGACTCCTGGGTTCTCTCTCACCTCTGGGAGGGGAGTGGGGCTGGTGGTTAGAGCAGGGGGGTCTGGGAGCCAGGATTCCTGGGTTCTCTTCCTGACTCTGGGGAGTGGGGTGCAGTGGGTCATACCCAGTTCCTGCTATGAAATACAGGACGCTAAAACAATTATAAGGCAATCCCCCACCCGGCACACCATTCCCCTTCTTCGGGGGGGGGGGGGGGTCCATCTGGGTCCAGCCTGACTCTGCCAACCCCCTCCCGCACGCTGCAGCAGGCACCCCCAGTTATAACAACCCAGCAGAGGGTGCGAGATCTCTGACTAAAGAGCTCGCCCCAGAAGCGGCCGCATCTTAGTGCTGGGCGCCCTGTGTAAACAGCACCTGCGCCCCACCCCAGAGATGGCTGCAGCTCAGCCTCTCCCACCATTTTTCTGCCCTTCCGCTCTCCAGGTGGCCTCACTCTGCTCAGTGGGCGGCTCTCATGGGGGGGGGGGCACAGCCTGCTGCCTGGTGAAGGGGGCAGGACTTGGTTCAGGCCCGAGGATCTGTGGGGTTTCTGGTGCCTGGCCCTGAGCATCAGGCCAACGCAGGGTCAAGCTACACAGTGGTCACGGTCCCACCCCAGCGCAGCGGGTCGCCTAAATACCAGCTCACGGCACAGCCCGAGGGCCGGAGCGGGGGAATTGATGGCTTGCCACAGGCTACGAGCCGCTGCTTTGCCTCCACCTGGCGCTGAGCCATTAACAGACTAGCTGGCGGATGTTACGCGACGCTTAACGTCACCCCATCCAGCAGGGAAAAGAGGGACGTGAAGCGAACGCGGCGAGCGGGGAGTGTGAGGGGAAATTAGTGAAACCGTGGGGGCTTAACCACCGGGGAGAGGCTGCTGCGTTCAGACTGCTTTCTTAAGGCTGAAGCGAAGAAAGACGACTTGTCAAACCAGCGTATGCGCTCGCCACAGCTAGGCCGGGCGAGGCGGTGAAGAAAAGGGAGTGACACCATTGCAAGGCCGCTCGGCCGGAACGGAGTAATCAGCAGCGTCACCGACCCGCCAGGGCCCAGAGCAGTTCAGCGGGAGGGCCCGAAGACTGGCAGGATGTATAGGAAACGGGGTGTCACCGTTAGCCGCGGAGGGTGAGGGAGAAGGCCTGACCCGGCGCCTCCGGCGAGGCGGGTCGCACACGAGGCGCTGGCTCCGGCGGCGCGGCCGCCTCGGCCCCTGGTTGCATGGCCGCTCGCTTCAGCTGCCTGTCGCTAAGCTTCACGCCAGACCAGCGCCTCCAAGACGAGGAACCGGCTTGGGGCACCCAGCCGGGCCCCTGCCTGAAAACGACCAGACCGTGTCCCCGCCTCCCGCTGCGACCGGTAGCCGAGCTCACGGCGGGCGGGTCCTCGTAGGGCCTACGACGAGCGTTGTGGCTCGTCCGCCCGCAGAAGCCGGGCCGATCAAAGCCGCTCCCCGCCCCACCTTGGCTGGCTAGTATCCTGGGGCCAACGCGGCTACGCATGGAGAGGAGTGAATGGGGGGGGCGGGGTCTTGGGGAAAGGGTGAGGGCGTGGCCTCAGGTGAAGGGGTGGGGTGGGGGGCGGGCCATCAGGAAGCAGGGGCGGGGTCTGGGGCATGGTGGGAGGCGGGGCCATGGTTTGGGCACCTATAGCCCCTCCCACTTTCAGGGTGCTCCCTGGTATCAGAGAGAGACACGGCTCTGACCCCCAATATATTGAAGTAGTTTTTGTCCGCGCGGCTCACGGAGCTCAAGGTGCTTTTCGCCGAGGGTCGTTCCAATAATGCGCAAGTGATAGAAATGTGGTTAGACGGCTCAAGAGGCGCTGGAGCTTGGAGCAGCTCACGGATTGAAGCAGAGCCTGCCACAGGATGCGGCCGCGAAAACGCCGAAGCTCGTTCTGGGTGTGTTAGCGGGAGGGTTGTTGTCAAACACGGGCCGGGGGGGGGGGGTGTCATTGTCCCGATGGTCTCGGCGCTGGGGAACGCTGGCCCCGCAGATGAGCGTCAGTGAGCCGTGTTCAATCCAAGGCCTTTCGACCGCGGGGTCACCACCTGGCTCGGGGTGAAAGGTCGGTCGCAACACAGAGGTTGGACTTTGGTCCAGAACAGGTCCCACCCTCCTCTTTTTCGGCAGCGAGATGATGCCTTGGGAAGCAACTTAACACGACGACAGAGCTGGTCTGTGGAGCGGGAAAAGCTCACGGAGGCAAAACACCAGAGCACTAGGAAATATAAATCACGCCCGGGACATTCGCCTCCTCTGCAAATATAACACTGGCTTGGCTCCTGGATGCTGGTGACCTGGAACTAATTAATCAGGACGTGTAGGTGTCAGTTCACGCGCTTTAAAAACTGTCCCGGGTCCCTGGGCAGGTCCTTGTTCTGCAGCAGGTGCCGCTCGAGATTGCGGGAAAGTTTCTCCCAAACAGAACAAGTTCCTCTTGACTGGGAACCATCCCGCCAGGCTTAACGGTTTCTTCCGGCCTCGCCAGCTCCAGGTGAGGATAATTCACCACTGGAACAATTTCCCAAGGCTCGCGGTGGATTCTCCATCCTGGGCAATTTTAAAATCAAGATCTAAAAGACGGAATGATTCGGAGGACGTCCTGTGTGATACAAGACTAGATAATCCCAACGGTCCCTTCTGAGAATCGGTAACAGACCCAAAGAAGCACCAGTTTATGATGTGATCTGTTGGAACTCCTCGCCTCATGATTTTTTTGCCTGAGATTTTAGGAGAAGTCAGTATAGTGACAGGGAAGGAGGAGAAAGGCCACAGGTGAGACACAGGAGGACAGAGTAGCTGAATCTGTCATGGGGAAGTAGGTTAAAAGGTTGACGACAGATCTGATGGGAACAAGACCTTGCTGTCTTCTGTTGAGATCTGGATTCTTTTTCCTCAATTGTGTTAGCAACACCAGATTTGATAAGCAACTGGCACAAGCGAGGGACTATTCTGCGGGTCTGTTAGTCACAAAAAGCTAAACAAAGTCACCTTCCCAGGCTGGCGATGGAGGAGACGTGTTCCTTGTCCCTGTGTGTTATTTGATTCTGGAAAGGTGGAGGGGTGTATCGACCAACTGTCTGGCTTATGTCATGCCGAATCACAGCGCGACACCACGTTTGCCTTCCTCTGTCGTGCACGATTCGTTGCTGTTGTTCTGCGTAGCTAATAAAGCTCCATAAAGTTAAATTCGACGCTCAGGACCTTTTTTTAGCGAAGCAATGGAAATGGAAAGACCTCGAGAAAGGTGATACACGGAATTAGGTAATATGGGATTTGGCAGAAACCGATTTTTTTAAAATATAATTTTGACGGACAATATTAATGGTTATTTTTACCTATTTAAATTTTCACCACTGTGCAAAATTATGGGTTTTAAGCATTGGTATTTTTTAATTTTATTGATTGCAATTTTAGCAGCCGTGCCCACATATGGGTGTCAGGCAACTGTTCGATTTTCACAGATTTAAATTTTCACAGCTGTCCACAATTACCGGTTTTAAGCACTTTTTTTTTTATTTTTATCAATTTCAATTTTCACCATTGGCCTGAGGGGTTTTACTCTTTTCACTGATGTACATTTTCACAGTGGTGCACAATTACGGGTCTTAAGCACATTTTTTATTTTTCCTAATTTAAATTTTCACCGTTAAAATTGTGGGTTTAAGCATTTTTTTCAGTGTCCATCCATTTAAATGGTCATAGCTGTGCAAAACGACGGGCTTTACGCACTTTTTTAAAACAGTTGAAATTATGGGTTTGAAGCACTTTTTCCCAGCTACCTTTTCATGGCTGTGTCAAATTCCGGGTTTTAAGCATTTGATTTTTCCCGATTTCAATTCTCACCGTTGCAGGAAATTCTGGGGACAGGTCAGACGATGAGAAGGGGAAAAAAACTATTTTGTGACACCAGATGTTGAAATTCAGAAAGGTGCAAGTGTATACGGGAGGAACCAGTCTTTGTCGCCAGTGCAGGTCAGAATATACGAAGTAGCAGTAAATCAAACTCTCCTTCTCAAGCAGCGTTTCTCTTGCTTTGCCCCGTACACATTTTGATTCTTGAGGGACAGATTGTGTTTGTTGTTCGGTTCATTCGGCTCCGGTGAGATAAAAGCCGAACCCTTCCCAGTTTGCTTATAGATTCATGGATTTCGAGGCCAGAATCGTCCAGTGTGAATATCAGCCCTGAACTCCTGTATCACCCAAGCTGCAGAACGGCCGCCAAATAATCCCAAACTGATCTTTTAGAACTAGGGCGACCAGACAGCAAGTGTGAAAAATCGGGACAGGGGGTGGGGGGGTAACAGGAGCCTCTATAAAAAAAGACCCCGAAATCGGGACTGTCCCTATAAAATCGGGACATCTGGTCACCCGAGTTAGAACGTCCCAGCTTGACTGAGAAATCGCCTGTGATGGACAATCCACCATGACCCTCGGTCACGTTGTTCCAATGGTGAATTACACCCACCGTTCAAAATGGACACCTGATTTCCAGGCTGAATTTTCCAGCTTCGTCTTCCAGCCACTGGACTGTGTTAGACCTTTGAGGGCTAGACGGGAGCGTCCGTTATTAGATATTTCTTCCCCCGGGAGACACGTCGAGACAGGATCAATTCACCCCTTCACCTGCCCTTTGCTCAGCTGAACAGCGGGAGCTCCCGGCGTCCCTCGCTCTCAGGCAGCGACTCATTCTCGCGGTTCTTCCCCGATTGACCCACGTCCTCCTTGAACCGCGAGCACCGGAACTGGACCCGGGATCCCAGCAGCGGCCGCACCAGGGCCTGGTCCGGAGGCCAACTCACCTCTCCGCTCCCACTCGCGAGTCGCCTCTTTATACACCCCAGGATCGCCCTAGTTCTTGGGGCCCCGCGTCCCCCACGCTCCCCACATCCAGCGTCGCTACTTCCCAGGACAGACGCCCCCCCAAGTCTGTCAGTCCGGCCTGCGTCCGCACAACACAACCCCCCCACCCTGCACCCCACTTTAACTCACCCGCCTACATCTGGTTGGAGAAGGAAGTGGGGGCGGCCTGGCCGTACCCCCCCTGCTGGCCGTAGGGGTCGGGCTGCCCGTAGCCCTGCTGGTTATACTCCGGCTGGTAGCCGCCCTGCTGGCCGTACGAATCCTGCTGCACGTAGCCGGAGCCCTGGTTGTAGGAGTCGGCGTAGGCGTCCGGAGCCGGCTGCTTCTCCGGGGCGGCAGGCGGGTACTTGGCAAAGGGGGCGCTCCAACCCGTCTCCTTAAACACGAACCAGAGATTCCCCGTCCACAGCACCAGGTTCAGGAAGCCAAAGACCTGGGTGGCGGGGGAGGCAGAGAGAGGGAAGGGAGGGTTAATGCACAGCGGGCAGGGGGTCCCCTCTGGGGGGCGCCGGCTCCCACCCGACCCAGGGCAGGGACTGGCTGGCTGGGGGGCAGGGAATGGGGCTGGGGCCTGGCTCCCCTCAGGGGGTCTGGCTGGCTGGGGAAGGGTCTCACCACAGAGGTGTTGAGCCCCGAGATGACGGGGTCCTTCAGCTCTTTGCACGTGTTCCCCTCTTTCTTGCAGACATCCAGCCCCTCGATCACGCTGTCGGGGTCCGTGGCCAGCTTCACGTCGGAGAGACCCTTGGCCCAGGCGCACGAGCTCACCAGCCACATGAAGGCGAAGATGGCGGTGACGACGAAATCCTGGGGAGAGCGCGGGGTTAGCCCCCTGCCCGGCCCCCTGCCCGGCCCCCTGCCCAGCCCCCCGTGGCCCCGCCCCTCCTGCCCCGGCCCCGCCCCTCCTGCCCGGCCCCCTGCCTGGCCCCCCATGGCCCCGCCCCTCCTGCCCCGGCCCCGCCCCTCCTGCCCAGCCCCCTGGCCAGCCCCCCGTGGCACAGCCCCTCCTGCCGGGCCCCCTGCATCCCCGCCCCTCCTGCCCGGCCCCCTGCCCGGCCCCCCGTGGCACAGCCCCTCCTGCCCCGGCCCCGCCCCTCCTGCCCGGCCCCCTGCCCAGCCCCTCCTGCCCCGGCCCCGCCCCTCCTGCCCGGCCCCCCTGCCCGGCCCCCCATGGCCCCGCCCCTCCTGCCTCGGCCCCACCCTTCCTGCCCGGCCCCCTGCACGGCCCCCCATGGCCCCGCCCCTCCTGCCCCGGCCCCGCCCCTCCTGCCTGGCCCCCTGCCCGGCCCCCCATGGCCCCGCCCCTCCTGCCCCGGCCCCCCGCGGCCCCGCCCCTCCTGCCCCGGCCCCGCCCCTCCTGCCCAGCCCCCTGCCCAGCCCCCCATGGCCCCGCCCCTCCTGCCTCGGCCCCACCCTTCCTGCCCGGCCCCCGGCCCGGCCCCCCAAGGCCCCGCCCCTCCTGCCCTGGCCCCGCCCCTCCTGCCCAGACCCCTGCCCGGACCCCCACGGCCCCGCCCCTCCTGCCCCGGCCCCACCCCTCCTGCCCAGCCCCCTGCCCAGACCCCCCCGGCCCTGCCCCTCCTGCCCAGCCCCCTGCCCAGCCCCCCGTGGCACAGCCCCTCCTGCCCTGGTCCCGCCCCTCCTGCCCAGCCCCCTGCCCAACCCCCCGTGGCACAGCCCCTCCTGCCCCGGCCCCGCCCCTCCTGCCCGGCCCCCGGCCGAGCCCCCCGTGGCACAGCCCCTCCTGCCCCGGCCCCGCCCCTCCTGCCCGGCCCCCCATGGTCCCGCCCCTCCTGCCCGGCCCCCTGCCTGGCCCCCCATGGCCCTGCCCCTCCTGCCTCGGCCCCGCCCCTCCTGCCCGGCCCCCCATGGTCCCGCCCCTCCTGCCTCAGCCCCGCCCCTCCTGCCCAGCCCCCTGCCCAGCCCCCCATGGCACAGCCCCTCCTGCCCCGGCCCCGCCCCTCCTGCCCGGCCCCCTGCCCTGCCCCCCATGGCCCCGCCCCTCCTGCCTCGGCCCCGCCCCTCCTGCCCGGCCCCCCGGGGCCCCGCCCCTCCTGCCTCAGCCCCGCCCCTCCTGCCCAGCCCCCTGCCCGGCCCCCCACGGCCCCGCCCCTCCGGCCCGGCTCCCCGTGGCACAGCCCCTCCTGCCCTGGCCCCGCCCCTCCTGCGCCAGCCCCCTGCCCGGCCGCCTGCGTCCCCGCCCCTCCTGCCCGGCCCCCCGTTGCCCTGCCCCTCCTGCCCCAGCCCCGCCCCTCCTGCCCTGCTCCTGGCCCCGCACCAGCACAGCCCCCTGCCTGCCCCCCCAGCCCCGCCCCTTCTGCCCCGCCCCTGCCCTGCCCAGGCTCCACCCTGGCCCCTCCCCCAGCCCAGCCCCTCCTGCCCCGCCCCAGGCCTGGACCCGCCCCTCCTGCCCTGCCTCAGCCCCGCCCCCTGCCCCACGCCCAGCACAGCCCCCTGCCCTGTCCCCAGCCCCGCCCCCTGCCCCATAGCGCCCCCCAGAGCCCGGCCCTGCCTGCCCGGGGAGAGCGCCCCCTGCCCAGCTCCCAGCCCCATCCCCTGCCCCACGGTGCCCCCCAGAGCCCAGCCCTGCCTGCCTGGGGAGAGCGCCCCCTGCCCAGCTCCCAGCCCCCTCCCCTGCCCCACGGTGCCCCCCAGAGCCCGGCCCTGCCTGCCCGGGGAGAGCGCCCCCTGGCCAGCTCCCAGCCCCATCCCCTGCCCCACGGTGCCCCCCAGAGCCCGGCCCTGCCTGCCCGGGGAGAGCGCCCCCTGCCCAGCTCCCAGCCCCATCCCCTGCCCCACGGTGCTCCCCAGAGCCCGGCCCTGCCTGCCCGGGGAGAGCGCCCCCTGCCCAGCTCCCAGCCCCATCCCCTGCCCCACTGTGCCCCCCAGAGCCCGGCCCTGCCTGCCCAGGGAGAGCGCCCCCTGCCCAGCTCCCAGCCCTGCCCCCTGCAGCACAGAGCCCCCCAGCACCTGGCCCTGCCCAGCCCCCCGCCCCGTGTGCACCCCACACTCACGATCATGGGGCCCTTGTTGTTCTCCCGGTACTTGTTCTCCATGAAGAGGTAGACGACAGTGGCAGCCAGCGAGTACAGGAAGGCGAAGACGGCAATGGTGACGAAGAATTCGGCCGAGGAGGAGTAATCCCCAATGAGGAAAATCCTCTGCACCTCGGTCCCCTTGCAGGCTGGGACGTCGAAATAGACCTGGTGGAGTCTTGAGGGAGAGGGTTGGCGGGGGGAGGGGGGGGAGATGAGGCAGGGGACTCAGTCATAGAGAAGGTCCCGGTCCGTATCCTGTATGTATAGCCCAGACCTCCCAGGAATAGAGCCCAGTGTCAACCCTGACTGCTTATGCAAAGACAAAGGCAGTCTGTAGACAGAATACAGCCCCGGTCTGGGTAGGAGGTGTTAGTTTATATACAGCAAATATCGACCAGTTTTCTATAGCAGATGCCGGTCAATATGCTGGATATACAGCCCAGACCTCCCAGGAATACCACCCAATGTCAATCATGGCAACTAACAAAAGACAAAGACTGTCTGTATACAGAATACTGCCCAGTCTATGTAGGAGATGCCGGTCCATATATGGACCAGGTCTGTGTAGGAGGTACCGGGCCATGTATTTCTTATATATAGCCCAGACCTCCAGCAATAGGGCCAAATGTCACCCTGACCACTAACACAAAGACAAAGGCTGTATGTTCACAGAATACAGCCCCATCTGTGTAGAAGGTACCAGTCCTGGTATAGTAACTATGGACCAGGGCTCTGTAGGAGGTATCAGTCCGTGTATAGTAACTATGGACCAGAGCTGTGTAGGAAATGCTGGTCCATATACTGCACATACATAGCCCAGACGTCCTAGGAACAGCACACAATGTTAACCCTGACAAGGGCACACTGTATACAGAATACTGCCTGGCCTGTATAGGTGGTGCCGGTCCATATATGGGCTATACATACCAGATCTGTATAAGAGATGCCAGTTCATACACTGTATGTACAGCCCAGACCTCCCAGGAACAGCGACCCTTATGAATCCTGATTGTAACTCAAGATTGAGAGCAGGCCGTGCAAAAAATACAGCCCTGGTCTGTACAGAAGGAACCACATCGTATATTCTAGAAATACAGCCTGGGCTCCCCAGAGACTAGCCCAGAGCACATCCTGATTTCTATCTGAAAGTCGAGGGCAGGAGTCTGCACATGGAATACGGCCTCGCTCTGTATAGGAGGCACCAATCCATATACCATATATATAGCCCAGTCTGCCAAGGAGATGCTGGTCCATATACTGTAAATACATCCCCAGAATAGTGCCCAGTGTAAATCCTAATGCCCATTTCAAAGGTCCTCTGTATACAGAATACAGCCCTGGGCTGTGTAGGCGGTGTCGGTCGATATACTGAATATACAGCCCAGGCTTCCCAGGAATAGTTCCTAGCGTTAATCCTGACTGCAAAGTCAAAGTCAAGGGCAGTCTGTATATAGAATACAGCCTGGCAATAAGGTGTCCGGTGAGTTGGAACACTTGACCCAGGCGATGCTGGTCTCTATACTGTGAAGAAAGCCCCAGCCTGTACAGGAAGTGCCAGTTGATATGCTGCATACACAGCCCAGGCCTCTATGAGCCAAAGTCAGTGTGAATCTCAGCTGCTGGCCCATCCCAGTCCTTACCCATCAAAAGTCTCCCGGTCCCTACGCAGCGTGACGGCCGGTCCCTATGCAATATAACGCCCAGCTCACCTGAATGGGTAGCCAAACTCCACTTCGATGTTCAGGTCGCTCTCGCTTTTATTCACACACTCAACGCTGAGGCGGAATTCCCCGCTGTAGGTCCCGCAGGTGGCGAAGGCAAAGATAGCAAAGAGCTGGGGAGCGAGATGGGGCGGGTGAGCCCACAGGGGGCGCTGCGGGGCGTGGGGCAGGAGCGCCGGCTGTGGGGGGAGCTCCCGGGGGAGCGGGCTGGGAGCGCTGGCTGGTGCCAGGATTAATAACCCCACCTCGGGGAGGGGGAGGAGGGTGGAGCGGAGAGGAATTGTGGGTAATTATAGAGGGTTAGCTGGGTCCCACCCCCTCTAATCCCCCCCCGAGCGCTGGGACGAGATAAGACCCTGTCTGACCCAATTGTCCATCTGTGCATCGGCCGCACTCCTCCGCCCCCCCCGGGCGCTGGAAGTGGAAGGGGGGGGGGATACTGTGGATGGGCCCACGCGGCCATTCTGGGGGGCGGATACCAGGCTGGCTGGGCCTGTGGGTCTGATCCTGGGGCGAATGACTCCAGAACCAGCAGGATCCACGGGCCCTGGAATCGTTCCCCAGCCAGTTGGGTAAATGGGTCCATAATATGGCAGAAATGTCAAGCGAATGGGTCTCGAATCACTCCAGAATCAGCAGGGTGGGGAGGGCCAGAGCCGCTCCAGAACTGCAGGGGGTGAGGGACTCGGGAGCCGCTCCAGAACAGGAGGGGGGGGTGGGGAAGTCCAGGAGCCACTCCTGAACTGGCAGGGTGGGGAGGGCGGGGAGCTACTCCAGAATTGGAGGATGTGGGGGAGTCAGCAGCTGATCCAGAACCAGAGGGGGTGGGGAGGGCCAGGAGCCACTCCAGAACCAGCAGGGGAGGGGCTGGGAGCTGCTTCAGAACTGGAGGGGGTGGGGGAGTCGGGAGCTGGTCCAGAACCACAGAGGGTGAGGGGTGGGGTCGGGAGCCACTCCAGAACCAGTGCGGGGTCGGTCGGGAGCTGCTCCAGAACTAAGGGGGGGATCATGAGCTGATCCAGAACTAGCAGGGTAGGGTAGGGGGTCTGGAACTGCTCCAGAACCAGTAGGGTAAGATAGGGGTCTGGAACTGCTCCAGAACAGGCAGGGTGGGGGTCTGGAACTGCTCCAGAACAGGCAGGGTGGGGGTCTGGAACTGCTCCAGAACAGGCAGGGTGGGGGTCTGGAACTGCTCCAGAACTGGCAGGGTAGGATAGGGGTCTGGAACTGCTCCAGAACAGGCAGGGGAGGATAGGGGTCTGGAACTGCTCCAGAACAGGCAGGGGAGGGGAGGGGGGTCTGGAACTGCTCCAGAACAGGCAGGGTGGGGGTCTGGAACTGCTCCAGAACAGGCAGGGGAGGGGAGGGGGGTCTGGAACTGCTCCAGAACAGGCAGGGTGGGGGGTCTGGACTCTCTCCTTCTGTCTCTGAGTTTCTCCATCTCTGGTCTCCCCAAATCTGATGGGGGAAACGGGATCGGATAACTCGTTCTTCCTGCACCTCCTTCCTCCAGCCCCTCCCACGCCCACTGGCTCTGCAGGGGCCTGTCCCCTCCACGCCCTAGGCAGCTCCCAGGCAGGACAGACGGGACCCCGGGAGCCAGTTCTGGGGACTCACCCATTCCAGCAGCTTCAGAAACCCCAGCGGCTCCTTGAGCATCCGGAATTGTCCCCCAGCCACCACCTGTCAATCAAGGTGGAGAGAGAGGGGGATGGGGCAGGGGCAGGGGGTGATATTAAAATATCTGACATCCCATCTATCCCTGACCCTGCTCCCAGAGCTGGGGAGAGAACCCAGGAGTCCTGGCTCTCAGCCCCCCCTGCTCTAACCACCAGACTCCACTCTCTTCCCAGAGCCGGGGAGAGAACCCAGGAGTCCTGGCTCCCAGCCCCCCCTGCTCTAACCATCAGCCCCCACTCCCCTCCCAGAGCTGGGGAGAGAACCCAGGAGTCCTGGCTCTCAGCCCCCACTGCTCTAACCAACAGACTCCACTCCTTTCCCAGAGCTGGGGAGAGAACCCAGGAGTCCTGGCTCCCAGCCCCCCCTGCTCTAACCACCAGCCCCCACTCCCCTCCCAGAGCTGGGGAGAGAACCCAGGAGTCCTGGCTCCCAGCCCCCCCTGCTCTAACCACCAGCCCCCACTCCCCACCCTGAGCCGGGTAGCGACCCCAGCACAAGACGGTTATTGAAGATCACAACTTCCTACTAGGAAGAGCCCGGCAGGAAATATCTCCCCCAAACACCCCGACAGCCCCTCCAACCTTTCCCCGCCCCCAAACTCACTGCCCCCCCGTCACCAGGAACCCCCCCTTCTCCTCCTGCTGTCGGTGGGGTCTATGTTCAACCCCCGATTAATAAACAACCCCCTTGATATCTGCACCCCCTCAACTGCCCCCCCGCCTGATGCATCGCCCCCCTCCCAGCGCCCCAACCCTAGTGGGAGAAAATTCTCCCCCCACCAGTTCATAAACTGCCCCCCAATTACCCTGAACCCCCATTTCTGGCATTACACTTCCCATGGTGACCCCCCCATCTTATCCCTGAGCCAGACCCGTCCCCTGGCAATCAGCCCCCACCCAAATTATCTGCCCCCCCATATTCCTCCAGCCGGCAGGGGCCGGGGGAACTCACCACCCAGCCAGGCTCTGCCGCAGCAGCTGGTGGGAGGAGATTCTCGAGTCCCCCCCATTGATAACGAGCCCCCCCCCCACGCGTGAGCCCCACATCCCCTCCCCTCCCGCACCTGACCGTCATGGCAATGAATCCTCTGCAGCAGCTCAGCCATCTTCGCCCCCGCCCCCGCTGCAAATGGAGGGGGGGCATTTGTGGGTCACCCCCCCTCCCCGCATACGCCCCCCCCCACTCCAAAATAGCCGGGCGCCTCCCCCTTCCATCCCATTTGAAACCCCCCCGTGCATCAGTCTCAGATCCCCCCTCCCCGTTTGCAGCACGAAAATATCCTAGCGCCTGACTCCCCCCCCCGCAACATCCTGCAATCCCTCCCCTCCATTGCAATCTGCCTGGAGACAATCTGTGCCCCCCCCCCATGCATGAATTTCAGATCCCCCCCCCCGCAGCTGGGAAATCTCCTAACCCCCCCATTAGAATCTCATATATTCGAGCCCATCTGTGCCCCCCCAGTATCAATCTCAGATTCACCCCCCCATTTGCACCCCAGCCCGCCCCATAGCCCGCCCCCCCCATATTTGCAGGGCGTTGCATTTGAATGCAGCAGCTGCTGCAAAAAAAAAAAAAGGAAAAAAAGAGCAGGCTGCTAGGCAGGGACCGGGGGGGGGGGGCACGGAGGGAGTGGGCTGCATCTCCAAAAGGGGGGGAAGAGGGGCCCCCCTGTCCCATGGGGAAAGGCCCCCCCCGTCCCCCGATTGCTGTCTATGGTGCTGAGAGCCAGGTGCGTACCTGATTGAGGACTTCCATCTTGGAGCTGTCTGGAGCAAGGCGGGGGGGGGGCGGGGGCTAGATCCGGAACAGCCGGGGGGGGGGCAGACGCAGGAGGGAAGAGCGGGGGGGGGGTAGGGTGACGTCACGACGGGGGGAATGTCACTCCCTGGCAGAGGGAGCGGGAGAGATGGAGGGTTCAAATCGCAGAGCGGGGGTGGGGGGGAAGAACGGGGGGGGGGGGGGGCTGGGAGCCAGGACTCCTGGGTTCTCTGCCAGCTCTGGGAGGGGAGTGGGGGCTGGTGGTTAGACGGGGTGGGGGGGAGCCAGGACTCCTGGGTTCTCTCCCGGCTCTGGGAGGGGAGAGGGGTCTGGTGGTTAGAGCAGGGGGGGCTGGGAGCCAGGACTCCTGGGTTCTCTCCCCAGCTCTGGGAGGGGAGTGGGGTCTGGTGGTTAGAGCAGGGGGGGCTGGGAGCCAGGACTCCTGGGTTCTCTCTCTCTGGCTCTGGGAAGGGAGTGGGGGCTGGTGGTTAGACGGGGTGGGGGGGAGCCAGAACTCCTGGGTTCTCTCCCTGGCCCTGGGAGGAGAGTGGAGGCTAGTGGGTTAGGGCAGGGGGGGATGGGAACCAGGACTCCTGGGTTCTATTGGGGGACAGAGGCTTTGGCCTGGCTTAGCTTCCTGTCTAGGCATCTGGGGCTCATGTGACCACTGTCCTGTTCCTCTAGGCAATTCCCCCACCCCGGTACCCTGTGATGGGGGGGGGGTCTCCCTCCAACCCCCCTGCCCGATTTCTCCCTGGGGGCAGCCCCCATATTCCCTTGGGGCAGGAGAGCAGACAGACCTCTTCTGCCCCAGATAATTGATTTAAGGGCCGTAGATCTGACAGCCCCCCAACTTCCTCCCCCCACCAGTACAACTCATCTGGGGGGCTCCCCCACTGGATGGAGGCGGGGCTTCAGTGAGGGGGGTGGGGCTGCAGGAGTAACCAGCGTCCCTCGACCAATGGCGGGTGGGGGGTGGGGGTGACTCCTCCCCAGCGGGTCGCTCCCCCGGCTCCTTTCCTCTAGGGGGAGGTGCAAACACAGGCCTGAGGGCCAGGAACCCGGCTGAGGCCCCTCCCAGGTCTCTCTCCTGCCCCAGGGTCAGATGGGAGCCGGTGCCCCCTGAGCCAGCCGGCTCCCCCAAGGCCCCCCGCCCACCACTCACAGGCCCCTGGCCCCACCCCCATTCTCCCTTCCAGCCCCTCTGCCTTGCCCCAGCCCTGCCCCTCCCCTAGACCCACCCACAACCCTCGCTCCGCCCCCAATGGGATGTACAGCCCCGCCCACAGCCTTAGCTCCACCCCTTGCCCCCTCCCTGACCTGTCATCTAGCCCCGCCCCTTGGCCACTTCCAGCCCCTCCCCTAGTCCCACCCATGCCCCTCACCTTCTCCGGGCTCCCCCCCGGAGCCCAACCCCTCACCCCAGCCCCGCCACCTACCTCCAGGGGTGAGGGGCAGCGCTTGGCCCGGTGCCCTCCCAGCCCCCCATCGGGGTGGGGTGGGAGACAGAGCCAGGGACCCCCCCACACCAGCTGGTAGAGCCCGGGGTCCCCCACCTGGACGAATTAAAACATGAGGGCAGGAGAAAACGCAGGGGCAGGACGGACGAGCGAAGACGCGAGCGAGCGAAGACACAAACGGGAGGGACCAAGGGGCCGAACGGAAAGAATGAAGAAACGAACGAAGAAACGAACGAAGAAACGAAGGAGAAAACCGGCCAAATGGAAAGATGGGAGAAATGAAGGAAAACCGACGGATGACTGGGAGGGGCACAGAGAAAAGTGAGTGAAAACGCGAACGAAGGAATGAAGAAGAGAACAGAGGGACGAATGGAAAGAGAGGACAAAGGAACGAGGAAACGAAGGAAGGAATGAGAGAACAGACGGACGAATGGAACGGGAAGAAATGACCGAAGCAACGAAAGAGAGACCCGATGAACCAGTGGAAAGAGGGAAGAGATGAATGAAAGAAAAAAGGAAGGAAGGAAGGAAGGAGACAAGCGACGGACGAATAGAAAGAACAAAGAAATGAACAAATCAAGGGGCAAAGGAGAATGAAACAAGGAATGAGACAGTGAACAAAACCGTGAAAGAAAGAACAACCCAGCGAGGAAAGGACGAGTGAAGGAGAAAAGCAACGAAGAAATGAAAAGAGAATGAACGGAGAACGGAGGAACAGGAGGAAGGAAAACAGGGAGACTGCATTAAAAACGGATGGAAGTGGGGGAGAGATTGAAAGAGTGAACCCAGGCATCCGGGCCCAACCCCAGGGTGTCAAAACTGTGAAGGAGGAGCAGGAAAACGGGGCAGCTGGACAGAAGGACACCGGATGAGATACAGACAGAAAGCACTCCCCTCGGGGGGCCTTGTGGGGAGCACTGCCCCGCTGATAGGAGGCGGGGCGAACTCCGGCTCCGACCTTCGACAGCCAGGGTGTGAACCCAGGTGTCCGGGCAGAACCCCAGTTTGGGGACCCGCAGTTTGAGGGAGCTGTCCCCGTGCAGTGTTATGTGCGGCTGTTCCTAACCGCCCTGCCCCAGAGGCAGCTGCATCGAAGAATCATAGAACGGGAAGGGACCTCGAGAGGTCGTCTACTCCAGTCCCCCGCACTCATGGCAGGACTAAGTATTATCTAGACCATCCCTGACAGGTGTTTGTCCAACCTGCTCTTAAAAATCCCCAATGATGGAGATTCCACAACCTCCCCAGGCAATTTATTCCAGTGTTTCACCACCCCGACAGTCAGGACGTTTTCCCTAATGTCCAACCTAACCCGCCCTTGCTGCAGTTTAAGCCCGTTGCTTCTTGTCCTGTCCTCAGACGTTAAGAAGAACAATTTATCTCCCTCCTCCTTGTAACGACCTTTTACGTACTTGAAAACTGTTCCCATGTCCCCCCTCAGCCTCCTCTTCTCCAGACTAAACAAACCATCTTCCCTCCTAGCTCATGTTTTCGAGCCCTTTCACCATTTTTTGTCGCTCTTCTCTGGCCTTGCTCTGGTTTGTCCACGTCTTTCCTGAAATGTGGCGCCCAGAACTGGACACAATCCTCCGGCTGAGGCCGTATCAGCGCGGAGCAGAGCGGAAGAATCACTGCTCGCGTCTTGCTTACAACGCTCCTGCTGATACGGCCCAGAAGGACGGTCGCTTTTTTTGCAACAGCGTCACACTGTTGACTCATATTTAGCTTGTGATCCACTGTGACCCCCCCCAGGCCCTTTCCGCAGTGCCCCTTCCTAGGCTGTCATTGCCATTGCGTGTGTGCGACTGATGGTTCCTTCCGAAGGGGAGCACTTTGCATTTACCCTCATTGAATTTCATCCGATTGACTTCAGACCATTTCTCCAGTTTCAAATTCTAACCCTGTCCTGCAACGCACTTGCCACCGCTCCCAGCTCGGTATCGTCCGCACACTTTATCGGTGGACTCTCCACGCCGTTATCTAATCATCGATGAAGATATTGAACGGAACCAGACCCGGAACCGATCCCTGCGGGACCCCACTCGTTATGTCCTCCCAGCCTGACTGAACCACTGATAACTACCCTCTGGGAACGGTTTTCCAACCAGTTTTGTGCCCACCGTACAGTAGCTCCGTCTAGGTTGCTTTTCCCTAGTGCCTTTAGGAGAAGGTGACGCGAGACAGTATCAAAAGCTTTACTAAAGCCTATACCACGTCTGCCGCTTCCTCCCGTCCACAGGGAAAGGTTCAGGTTGGTTTGACACGATTTGTTCTTGACAGATCCACGGGACTGTCACTTATCACCTCATTATCTTCTAGGCGTTTGCAACTCGACTGCTTAATGATTTGCTCCATTATCTTTCCGGGTACAGAAGTGACGCTGTCTGGTCTGTAATTCCCGGGTTCTCCTTCTTCACCTTTTTAGAGCTGGCCACTAGATTTGCCCTTTTCCGGTCATCTGGAATCTCTCCCGTCTTCCAGGCCTTCTCAGAGCTAGTTGCCCGCGGCTCAGCCGTCTCCTCAGGCAGCTCCTTGAGGATCCTAGCAGGCATGTCATCAGCCCTGGTGGCGTGAAGACATCTGACGTGTCTAAGAACGGTTAACTTGTTCTTTCTCTGTTTTCGCCTCTGATCCTACCTCGTTTTCACCGGCGTTCACTACGTCAGCCGGCCGTTCGCCACCGAGACAAAGACGTCATTAGGCACCTCGGTCATTTCCACATTCCCCCCTCACTGAGTAACGGGCCAACCCGGCATCTCAGGTCCTCCGCTATCCCTAGAGGCCAGGCTCTCCAGGTCTCCTCCGGGATCTCGTAGCCTGGCCTAGACAGACACAGGCATCAGGAACCCAGGCATCCTAGCTCCCAGCCCCCCGCCCCCACGCCCCTCCTGCCTCCCTGTCCCCCCTGTTCTAACCACTTCATCCCACTTACCCTCCCCCCAGAGCTGGGGAGAGAACCCAAGAGTCCTGGCTCCACACAAGCGCCTGACTGCCAGGGGAGAGCCCCCC
Source organism: Mauremys mutica (assembly GCF_020497125.1). Lineage (NCBI taxonomy): Eukaryota > Metazoa > Chordata > Testudines > Geoemydidae > Mauremys > Mauremys mutica. Next base: position 648,405 of record NW_025422903.1, read on the forward strand.
CTGCTCAGCCCCCCACAGCACAGCACCCCTGAGCACCCGGCCCTTCCTCTCAGCCCCCAGCCCTGCTCCCCACAGCACGGTGCCCCCCAGAGCCCAGCCCTGACTGCCAGGGGAGAGCCCCCCCTGCTCAGCCCCCCACAGCACAGCACCCCTGAGCACCCGGCCCTTCCTCTCAGCCCCCAGCCCTGCTCCCCACAGCACGGTGCCCCCCAGAGCCCAGCCCTGACCGGTACCTTGGACAGCTCCTGCGTGTGGGGTGCTGTTCTGGAGCCGGCTGCGGACTTTGTTCCGGAGCTGCGCTGCCACCACCTGCAGGGGGTGACAGGGGGCTAGACGGGGAGGTAGGGCACAGATTCATTCCCCCCATCCGCACACTGACCCCCCCGCTGACCCCCACCTCACCCCCCCCATACAGCTTATCCCCCCTGCCCCTCTTCCTCCCCAGAGGCGGCCAGTTAGGGCAGTCCCAGAGCCAGGCATCCCCAGCTCATTAACCCCTTCCCGGCTCAACTCCCCCCAACTTTCACAACAGGGGTTAGAGCGGGGGGGGCAAAGGGGGGCTGGGAGCCAGGACTCCTGGGTTCTCTCCCAGGCTCTGGGAGGGGAGTGGGGCCTAGTGGTTAGAGCGGGGGCGGAGGGGAGGCGCTGGGGGTCAGTGTTGGCCGGTGCCCCTGCTGGAGGGGATGAGCCGGGCACGAGTTTGCCAGGTTCAGCCCCAGGCCTCAGGGGCCAGCAGCTCTTCCCCACGGGCCCCAGGCTGCAGAAGCCGCTGGGAACAGCCGAGAGGGATGGACTTGTGGGAACCGGGCCCTGCCCTGCTCAGCTCCTTCCTCGCCCCCTGCTCCTGCCCCTCCTCCGCCCCCAGACAATGCCTCTAGCCCCTCCCCCAGCCCCGCCCCTTCTAGCCCCTCCCCACCCCTCTAGCCCCGCCCCAGCACCATCCAACCCCTCCTCCTCTAGCCCCTCCCCCAGCCCCGCCCCTTCTAGCCCCTCCCCCACCCATCTAGCCCCGCCCCAGCACCATCCAACCCCTCCTCCTCTAGCCCCTCCCCCAGCCCCGCCCCTTCTAGCCCCTCCCCACCCCTCTAGCCCCGCCCCAGCACCTTCCAGCCCCGCCTCCTCTAGCCCCTTCCCCAGCTCCCAGCCCCGCCCTTCTAGCCCCTCCCCCAGCTCCCAGCCCCGCCCCTTCTAGCCCCTCCCCACTCCCTCTAGCCCCGCCCCAGCACCTTCCAGCCCCTCCTCCTCTAGCTCCTCCCCAGCCCTGCCCCTTCCAGCCCCGCCCCAGCTCCATCCCCTTCCAGTCCCTCCTCCAGCTCCCCACCCCGCCCCTTCTAGCCCCTCCCCCACCCCTCTAGCCCCACCCCAGCACCTTCCAGCCCCGCCCCTTCTAGCCCCTCCCCCAGCTCCCCGCCCCGCCCCTTCCCGCTCCTCCCCCAGCTCCCCGCCCCTCCCCTTCTCGCCCCTACCACACCCTCTATCACCGCACCTTCCAGGCCCTCCTCCTCTATCACCTCCCCCAGCTCCCAGCCCCGCCCCTTCTAGCCCCGCCCCTTCCAGCCCCTCCTCCTCTAGCCCCTCCCCCAGCTCCCAGCCCCGCCCCTTCTAGCCCCCCCACCCCTTTAGCCCCGCCCCCGCTCCATCCCCTTTTAGCCCCTCCCCCACCCATCTAGCCCCGCCCCAGCACCTTCGAACCCCTCCTCCTCTAGCCCCTCCCCAGCCCCGCCCCTTCCACCCCCACTCCCTCCATCCCCTTCCAGCCCCCTCTCTAGCCCCTCCCCCACCCCCTCTAGCCCCTCCCCCAGCTCCCATCCCCGCCCCTTCTAGACCCCCCCCACCCCCTCTAGCCCCGCCCCAGTTCCATCCCCTTCCAGCCCCTCCCCCTCTAGCCCCTCCCCCCGGCTCCTGCGGGCGCTGAAGCTCCTCCCCCGACAGGGCCCGCCCCCACTTCCGGCCTCGGCCTGTCGGCGGGCAAAAAACACCCCCGCCCCCGCCAGGCCTTTAAAGGCGCGGGTGACTTTACGGGCGGAGCATAGAGTTGCCGGGGAGGGCGAGGGAGAGAGCGTCGGCCGGAAGTAGGGACCATAGAGAGGGGCCTGGCCCGCTGGGGGAAGAGAGTCGCGCCTAGAGGCCGGAGGATCATAGAGAGGCTGGAGGGCGAGGAATAGCCGTCCCCGCCCCCCCTCCTATGAACCGGAAGTTATGACCATAGAGATGGAGAAGCGCAAGCCGGAAAAGGGGAGCGTCGCCAGCAGCACGGCTGTGACTTGAGGACCATGGAAATTTAGCAAGCGCGCGAGAGAGAGCGTCGCCCGCCAGACCGGAAGTGGCGACCATGGAGCCTTAAGGGACAGAGCGTCTCTTGTCAAACCGGAAGCGCGGTGACCATAGTGACGCAGCCAGGGAGCGTCACCTCCTTTGGTCCTCCAAGGGCTCCAGCGCCCCCTCCCCCATCCCAATTAGTGCCACCCCCGGTCAGCCCGAATTAACGATCAGTTAGTGACAGAGCGGGGAGGGGTCTCCCTGGCTGCCCCCACTTCAGACCCACCCAGGCCAATTACTGGAATCCTTCATTAGCACTGATGAGCCAGCCCCAGTTAGCTAATTACCCCCCATTAACGAGAGCCCGGGGTGGGGGTGGGGTCATTAAGGCAGGTGCCTGGGGAGGGGGGGAGGGGGGAGCGCCAGGCTTGATTCATGACCCAGCCAGGGCCAATCAACGCCGCCCAATTAACCCTGGGCTAATTAATGAGGCTGCCGCGCTAATGAGCGGCCAGGGCTGGGGCCGCCCAGTTAAGCCGGGCTAATTGAGGAGGCCACGGTGCTGCCCCCCCCAGATCCTCTATCCACCCATCCCCTCCTGCCTCCCCAGGGTCCCACCTCATCGCCCCCAGGCCCGCTCCCCCCCCCCCCCCATTGCCCCAAGCTCCCTTCCCTGGGCCTGCCCCGCTCCTTGCCTCGTGCCCACGCACCCCCCACCCACGGCACCCCAGGGGTCGTCCCCCTGCCAGGCCGGTCCCGGGGCGTCCCTGCCAGCCCTGGCGGGGGTGCCTCAGCCCTGGAGATGTGCCCGCGTTTCACGCCAGATGCCTGGCTCAGTCGGACTCTCCAGGGCCGAGCAGGAGGGCAGGAGCCCCAGGGGCTCCCTCTCAGAGGCCACGTGGCCGACCCTGGAGGAAGAGCCGAACCCCGGGGAGGGGGGCTGCCCTGCTAATGGGGCTGGGGCACAGCTCGATGGGTCTAGGTGCTGGGGACAAGTCGACGGGCTCAACCCTCCCCGCAAGCCACCCTTGTCGCTCCCAGCCCCGGCCCTCGGAGAATCACCAATTTCCAATGCAAAAGAAGCAGGAGCCTGCGGGTCAGCGGCCAGCGCCCACAAACATGGCCCCAGCGCCCCCCGTAAGCCCCAGAGAGCAAAGGAATCATTACCCCCCCACACACACATCCCAAATCAGACTCTGGATACGGGGCCGTGTTAGAAAATCATCGGCAGCCTGGGTTTATTTATAAGCATCTCAGAGCGAATATTTATTTCCATGTCTCGGTACAAAACTGGGGAGAGGGGTACGGGGGGAGTTGGGGTAGAGCCAGCCCCCCCAAAATGTAATAGAGCTCTCACCCCCCACCAGAAGGCTGCTGGTCCCCTTTATTGCACCCCACTAGCCATAGCTCCCCCAGCCCCCCTTCTTCAACCAAGCCCCCCATTTTCTGTAACCTCCCCTTCATTCCCTCCATGCAACCCAGCCCCCAAAGCTTCGCTACGCAAAGCACCCCCCCAAATCTCCCCCTCCTATTTTCAGACATGCCTTCTCCTCCCCCATATCCCCCCACAAACTACCCCCCTTCCCATCGCTAGAGGGGACAGGCCCTGTGCCCCATTCCCACTCCCCTGAGCCAGCCAGTGCCCTACCCTGGGGCCAGATGGGAGCTGGTGCCCCCTAGAGGGGACAGGCCCCATGCCCCATTTCCTGCCCCCCTGAGCCAGCCAGCCCACTGCACTGGGGCTGGAGGGGAGCTGATGCCCCCTAGAGGGGAAATTAAGGGGGATCCTTCATGCCTGTGGGGGTTGGTGGTGGTGGGCTGGGCAGGGAGTATGGAAAGGCAAATGAGAATCCCCTGAACCCCAGATTTGTATGGGCCAGGAAAGGGTTATAATTTTCTCTTAAAAAAAATAGGATTTGTATAAAATAAAAGCATTTAAAAAAATTCCCTCCCACCGTGTCCCTCCAAAATCTGCATGAGTCCCCCACAAGACATAGACCCCCCAAAAACACTCTCACCCTTATTTAGGGGACATATACACAATGGGGCTATGGAAAGGACAGGACTCAACAGTGACTCCCCCTGCTCGTGTGTGTTTTTGGGGTGCCACACTTTTGGGGGGCCATGGAAGGTTAGAGCCCGTGAGTCACTCCTCCAAATGTCACCCCAAAATAGCAGCCAATTTGGGGGAGATAAATGTGGGTGTTTGACATTTTTATGCACCCCCCCCAAAAGAGAGGACCCCATTAGTAGTTGATCCCCAAGGTTTGCAGGATTTGGCTTACAGCTATTTCATTCCCTCTGTACCCCATTTTCTGAAGGAGCACCTCTTTTTATTCCCTCAGTAGAGCAGATTTTGGGGTGCATTTGGGTGAGGACACCCCATAGCTAGACACCCCAGGAGTACAAGTTTGGGGGTACACCTGTTTTATCCAAGGGACCCCTCATACATAGCCCTCCTCCATGAAGCAGATTTTGGGAGTACACCGTCAGAAGAAGGGGGAAATGTATTGGAAGAAGCCGGAAATAGGGACACCCCCATCCCAAAATTGGGGTGGACAGCCCCCTTGGGAATGAGCTGACACCCACTGGTTTGGAGGGGCCGTTTGGGGGCCAATCAGCTCCCTCCCCCAATGGCCACACCCCAATTTTGTCCCTCTTGGGTTCACAGTGTGGGCTCGGACGAACCCCGATATTAACACAGCTGTGGGGAATAGCTCCTTTTGGGGGCTCCCCCAATCACAAGCACCCCCACATACACAGCCTGTTAGGGAGAGGCCACGGGGCCCCCTGACCCTCAAGTAGGCTGCAGGGAGGGGTCCCCTGATGCTCCACAATCAAGGTTGGGGGGGGAAGGGAGGGGTAGTTTAGGGGAGGCGTGTGCGTGGGGGAGAGGGGGATGTGGGGCGTTATCCATTAAGGAAGAGAACAAATGGGGAGGGGGAAGAGTGTGAAAGGAAGGGGCGGAGCCTGTCAAAAAGGGGTGTGGACTGCAAATAAGAGGTGGGGCCTATGTAAAAGGGGTGTGGTCTGGAGAGGGCAGGGCTTCCACATGTGGGGGGGGACTAGAAAAGGGGTGGAGCTTGGGAACACACAAGGGGCGGGGCCTACACAACAGGGCGGAGAGGGAGGGTAAAAGGGGCAGAGTCTGAAACTCTGAGGCCCAGTCCCTGCTGCTGAAAGGGGTGGAGCCTATGTGATGGGGAGGGGCTTGAGGAGGGGGTGGAGCTTTTGGAACTCTGGCGCTGTGCACAGACAGCTGGGGCAGGGCCTATACAATGGGGTGGAGCTTGAGCTGAGAGGGAGGGGCTTACGAGCCTGGGGCGCAGCCCATGGAGCGAAAGTGGAGAGAAAGGGAGGAGCTTGCGGAGCCTATAAAAGAGGGGGGCGGAGCCTGAAGACAGCCAGGGGGTGGAGCCCGATGGGATTAGAGGTGTGGCTCCCCTGGCTCCTCCCACCCCAGAGGGGCGGGACCAGGATCAGGAATCCTCCTCCATGCTGAAGCTGCTGCGGCGGCTGGAGCCTTTGGAGGCGCCGGGGGAGAGGGACGAGAGCAGGGGGTCGGAGGCCCCCAGGGGCGACAGGGGCCCCCCGTCCTCCATGAGAATGTCCTCCAGGCCCCCATCAACCCCCAGCCCCAGGGGGAAGCCCAGCCCGGCGTCCCCCAGCTCCTCCGAGGGGAAGGCCAGGTCCAGGAGGCAGGTGGCGGAAGAAGCGGGAGCCGGGGCGCAGGAGGGGCCCCCCAGGAATGGAGGGGGTCCGGGGCCCTCCGGCTTGGCACCCTCCCCAGAGCCCCCCAGGGGCAGTAGCCCTGCCGGCGAGGTGAGGGGCAAGCCGTGCAGCTGGGCTTGCATCTCCAGTTCCTGCAGGGGGAGAAAAGGGGTGGTTGGCAGACCGCCCCCTGCTGAGCCCCCCACTGATCCACCCCACTCCCCACCCTCATTGTGCCCCCCCCAGTGCCTGGCCCCGCCTGCCAGGGGAGGGCACCCCCTGCCCAGCCCCACCTGCCAGGGGAGAGCACCCCTTGCCCAGCCCCACAGAGCCCCCTGCAGCACAGCACCCCCAGAGCGCCCAGCCCCACCTGCCAGGGGAGGGCACCCCCTGCCCAGCCCCACAGCGCCCCCTGGCTGACCTGCACCCGGAGCTGCAGGCTGCGGTTCGCTTGCTCCAGCTTGCGCTGTCTCAGCTCCATCTCCTTGGAGCGCGCTGCTGCTCCTTCTGCAGCTTGCGGATGTAATCCACGGAGGCCTTCAGGATCGTTCCTTTGTTCCAGCGCATCTCCCTGGGGGCAGAAAAGGAGCAGAGGGGCTGGGAGCCAGGACTCCTGGGTTCTCTCCCTGGCTCTGGGAGGGGAGTGGGGTCTAGTGGTTAGAGCAGGGGGGGCCGGGCCCCCACCCCCACCCACCCCTGTCCCACACACACTTACGGGTCATTGGATTTGGGAATGAGGGTTCCCAGCTCCTTGATTCGGTCGTTGATGTTGAAGCGTCTGCGTCTTTCAACTGCAGAGGGAGAAATTGCGGCTCAGATGCCTTGGGCCCAGCCAGCCCGGGGTCCCCCCCACCCATCGTCCAGCCCCCAATTCCTGCCACTCACCCCTCCACGATTAACATCCAGGGATCCCTAAATCTCTTCATCTGCGTCATGTGGCTGGGAGTTCCCCTGGCCAACGTCAGCGCGATTTCTCATTCCAGTGTGACCCACCTCCCCTCTTGGGTGTAATGGGAGGGGGGGTCCTGTGACTTCCCCCCTCAAATATCCATGCCCCCCCCAACTGCAGCCCCTCAAGAAGACTCTACCCACTGCGGGGGGGACACTCACTCAGGTTGTGATTGTCTTTCTTCTGCCTCTCCTTCATCAGCGCTTTGGCTTCATTCTCTGTAACCAGGGAAGAAGGGAGTGTATCAGCGGGACAGACGGACGGGGGTCTGGAAAGACACAGCACCAACCACTGGGGAAGGGGGGGGGAGAGTGCCCCCTGCCATGCCCCCCCCCCCACCGCCACTTCCCAGCATTGGGTACCTGACATCTCTGTCTTGATGTTGGGCAGGTCGGCGGGGCAGGAGTTGCTGACCGGGACGGTTGGGTCCGGGAGCCCCGGGCTGCTATAAATCTCCAGCAGGTTCCCGGCCACCGGCAGCTGCGCAGGAGACAAGGGGTTAAAATTCATGGTGGGGCAGTGACGCCTCCTGGCCTATGGGGGCGCTGTCTGGCCTGGCCACTACCTTGCAGGATGCCTTAAAGGGGCGGCGCCTTACAGGGGCAATGGCCCATCTTGGCAGGGATGGTCCCGCCCACCCAGGCGCCCTTAAAGGGGTGGAGCCTCAGTTGGCCGCCACCCCCAGTCGGCCTTAAAGGGGCAGAGTCCAAACCCACCCCTGTCCGCCTTAAAGGGGCGGAGGCTCAGGCAGCCGCCACACTTAGCCAGGGTTAAAGGGGCAGCGCGCTTGGTTGCCCTTAAAGGCGCAGAGTACAAGCCAGCCACCACCTCCCAGTCACCCTTAAAGGGACGGCGTTCCCTGTCCTACCACCCCAGCTGCGATCTGCGAGGGGCCCCCCCCGACCCTGCCCCCCATTACCGTGCTGGGCAGCTGCAGCCCCCCGTCCACGGACATGTAGTTCAGCATCTCGTCATTGTAGCTGGACTCCAGGCTGATGATCTCATCGATGACATCATCGATCTGGGGAGGGAGGGGTCATTAGATATGTTTCCCGGGGTAGACGGGAAAGTGGGTGTCCCTGTCCCCCGTCCCCCCGCAGCGTGCAGGGAGCGGGGTAGGTTGGGAGAGGCGGGAGAGGGGCTGGATGGGGAGCAGGGATTTGGGGCAGGGGCACAGAGTGGGGAAGGGAAGGGGGCTGGGGGAATGGGGGCCCGGAGGGGGGAGGGAGTTTGGGGGGGAATGGGGGAGCAGAGGGGCTGGATGGGGAGCAGGGATTCAGGGCGGAGGGGGGGACCCCACTCACCTCCTTCTCCGAGTTGGAGCCGATGTGCAGCATGGCCATGGGGCTGTTGGGGGCGCTGCCGGGGCCCGAGGCGGGCTGCTGCCGGGGGGGCAGGCTGTGGGGCTCGGGGGCCGAGGCAGCCTGGGGGGAGCGGGCGGGGGCCCCGGGGCTGGAGCCGGCCACGGCCTGGGCGGCCAGCTTGTTGCCCATGGTGGTGGAGAGGTATTGCTTGACCTGCTGCCGCTGGGCCGCCTGGATGTGGTACCGAGTCGGGTTCTCCAGGTGGGTCTGGACCTGGGGGGGCAGAACAGGGGCCGTTAGGGGTGAGTCCCCCCTGCCCCCCCCTTCCCAGCCGGCCAGCCCCTGAATGCCAGCTGGGGCCCCCTGGAGATGATACTAAACTACTCAAGATAGTTAAGACCAAAGCAGATTGTGAAGAACTTCAAAAAGATCTCACAAAACTAAGTGATTGGGCAACAAAATGGCAAATGAAATTTAATGTGGATAAATGTAAAGTAATGCACATTGGAAAAAATAACCCCAACTATACATACAACATGATGGGGGCTAATTTAGCTACAACGAGTCAGGAAAAAGATCTTGGAGTTATCGTGGATAGTTCTCTGAAGATGTCCACGCAGTGTGCAGAGGCGGTCAAAAAAGCAAACTGGATGTTAGGAATCATTAAAAAGGGGATAGAGAATAAGACTGAGAATATATTATTGCCCTTATATAAATCCATGGTACGCCCACATCTCGAATACTGTGTACAGATGTGGTCTCCTCACCTCAAAAAAGATATTCTAGCACTAGAAAAGGTTCAGAAAAGGGCAACTAAAATGATTAGGGGTTTGGAGAGGGTCCCATACGAGGAAAGATTCAAGAGGCTAGGACTCTTCAGTTTGGAAAAGAGAAGACTAAGGGGGGATAGGATAGAGGTCTATAAAATCATGAGTGATGTTGAGAAAGTGGATAAGGAAAAGTTATTTACTTATTCCCATAATACAAGAACTAGGGGTCACCAAATGAAATTAATAGGCAGCAGGTTTAAAACAAATAAAAGGAAGTTCTTCTTCACGCAGCGCACAGTCAACTTGTGGAACTCCTTACCTGAGGAGTTTGTGAAGGCTGGGACTATAACAATGTTTAAAAGGGGACTGGATAAATTCATGGTGGCTAAGTCCATAAATGGCTATTAGCCAGGCTGGGTAAGGAATGGTGTCCCTAGCCTCTGTTCGTCAGAGGATGGAGATGGATGGCAGGAGAGAGATCACTTGATCATTGCCTGTTAGGTTCACTCCCTCTGGGGCACCTGGCATTGGCCACTGTCGGTGGACAGATACTGGGCTAGATGGACCTTTGGTCTGACCCGGTACGGCCTTTCTTATGTTCTTATGTTATGTTCTTATGAGGGGACAGGCCCCTGCCCCATTCCCCACCCCCCTGAGCCAGCCAGTCCCCGCCCTGGGGCCAGGTGGGAGCCAGTGCCCCCTAGAGGGGACAGGCCCCTGCCCCATTCCCCGCCCCCCTGAGCCAGCCAGTCCCTGCCCTGGGGCCGGGTGGGAGCCGGCGCCCCCTAGAGGGGACAGACCCCTGCCCCATTCCCCACCCCCCTGAGCCAGCCAGTCCCCGCCCTGGGGCCGGGTGGGAGCCGGTGCCCCCTAGAGGGGACAGGCCCCTGCCCCATTCCCGCCCCCCGAGCCAGGCAGTCCCCGCCATGGGGCTGATGGGAGCCGGCACCCCCCAGAGGGGACAGGCCCCTGCCCCATTCCCGCCCCCCTGAGCCGGGCAGTCCCCGCCATGGGGCTGATGGGAGCCGGCGCCCCGTAGAGGGGACAGGCCCCATTCCCCACCCCATTCCCCGCAGGGCCCCGGGCTCTCACCTTCAGCACCTCCACCGGGACCTGGGCGGAGGGGCGGGGCAGGGGGCTGCTGACGGAGATGGCCGGAGTGGGGGGCGCGGAGTTGGGGGGCAGGAACTGGGCCGCCTGCTGCTGCTCCCGCCGCTCCTGCTCCTGGGTCTGCGCCCGCATCAGCTGCTGCCGCAGCAGCACCCGCGACGACGACATGCTGGGGCCGGGGGGGTCCCCTGGGGCTGGGGGGGCCGGCGGCTGCAGGGGGGCGGCCGGGGGGCTGGGAGAGACAGACAGGGTTAGAGACATGGGGGGGGCCATGTGCAGAATCCTGCCCCTCCCCCCGTACAGCCCCCCAAATCCTCCCCAGCCCCCCAAATCCTCCCCCCACCCGTCCCTGTACGCCCCCCCCCATTTCCTGCTCCCTGTCCATGCCCCCTCCCACCCCCATTGTCCACCGGCAAATATCGAAGACGACTAAAGGCGGCCATCTTGGATTTAGTCCATGGGGGCGCTGGGGCCAATTTGGGGGTGGGGACTTTTAAAATTGGGGTGAGGGGGCCCTTTGCTCCCTCACTCCCCTTCTCCGCCCCCTGGCGGTCAGAGCCTGGGGTGGGAGGCTGCCCCAGGGAATGGCCCCCTGCCCCCCAGCCGCCATCTGGCATTGGGGTCCTTGCATCCCCATGGGGTTTGCGGGATGTGGGGTGACAGGAGAGGGGCCCTACTAAGAGCCGCCCCAAAGATGGCCGCCTTACCTCCCGGAGATGGGCTGGCTTTTCAGCTCGTAGAAGTTGTCCCCGGCCAAGGAGAAGACGTTCTCTAAGTCAATGTCCGCGACGATGCCCGACTCGGGGAGCAAAGACTCGAGGCTGGGGGAGGGTGGGGGAGACAGGGCGAGCGTGAATCCTCGTGCACGGCGCTCGTGCAAATTTCTCATGGCGCATCCTCTCCCCGCCCCCTCGTGCCTCCCCGGTAGACAAGAGTTGGCCTTGGGCGTTGGCCATGGGCATTGGCCATGGGCATCATTGTCATGAGGGACTCGCGAGCGCCCCCCAGTGGCTGGTCCCCGCCACTAGACGCCTCCCCACCCCCTGCCCATTCTTGCACCAGGCCCTAGGGTGACAACGGGTAGGAGGCAGGGGTAACCCCCCAGACACACCGGGGTGGGGGGGACACTTCCTGGTTTGAGATTGACCCAGAGAGGGAGACCCAAGGTGATGGGGTTGTGGGGACCCTGAAATGGCAGCTATGGGGGGGTGTCCCCAACGCAGATGGGGGGAGCAGGGTTAACCATCATGGGAACGCATCACAACCCCCCATCCCCCAACACACCCCACCTCAGAACACACAACCCCAGATGCAACCTCTACTACACACACACCACCACAATACACAGCCACAACACACAACCCCAGACGCAACCCCCACTACCCACCCCACCCAAACACACAACCTACCATCCCCCAACAGACCCCACAACACAATACACAACCTCATAAACAACCTCCCCAACACACATACCACCAGTATACACAGCCACCCTGACAAACACACAACCCCCCCACCCCACCCCTCTTGGGCCCAGAATGTGGTTCCTGGCCTGCGGCCCAAGGGGAGCAGATACTGGGGTGATCTGTGGGGGACATGGGGGCTAGTGGTTAGAGCAGGGGGGGATAGGAGTCAGGACTCCTGGGTTCTCTCCCCGGCGCTGGAAGGGGAGTGGGGTGTAGTGGTCGGAAGGGTGGGGCTCGGAGCCAGGACTCCTGGGTTCTCTCCCTGGCTAGGGGAGTGGGGTCTGGTGGGGGCAGGGGGCTGGGAGCCAGGACTCCTGGGTTCTATCCAGGGGTGCTGGAGCAATTTTTATGGGGGGGGGTGGAATTGAGGGGGGGATGTCTTGACCCCAGATACATACACAGACCTTTGGAGGGGTCTCTGCAGACACCCTGCCCCTCCCCACCCCCATCTCAAGCCCCAAAACACCCCAGCTGGGGATGGAGTCCAAAGGGTTTTGGGAGTTTCCTTTGGGGGGTAAAATACCCCCCCCAACACACACACCTGGAAATTGCAATGATGGGAGTTACACCCGCTTCTGCTGTCAATATGACATGGTGCAGGGGGCTGCAGGTCGGGAGTGAGGGGCACCAGCAGATGGGGGCGTGGGGGAGGACTGGGCTTCCCAGTGGCGGAAGGAAATTGAATGGCCGGGAAAGACGCGGACTCAGCAGCTGGAGGGGAAGTGACAGAGACGGGGGGGGGGGGTCAGCTCAGCTCCAGGCTGCCTTGGGAGGGGTCAGGGGGCTCCCCCCGGGTGTTGGTCCCGGTTCTCCTGGAAGGTGAAGTTCCCGCCCTCCCCTTCATTGGAGCTTTGTCTGAAATCTAACCGCTCCCCCCCCCCCCGCAACAACCTTTTCCACTGCACTCCCCCCCCCCCCAGCAGAGTGTCTGGGGTCTCCCCCCGGCTCTGGGAGGGGAGTGGGGTCTAGTGGTTAGAGCAGGGGGGGCTGGGAGCCAGGACTCCTGGGTTCTCTCCCCAGATCTGGAAGGGGAGTGAGGTCTAGTGGTTAGAGCTGGGGGGGCTGGGAGACAGGACTCCTGGGTTCTCTCCCCAGCTCTGGGAGGGAAGTGAGGGCTGGTGGTTAGAGCAGGGGGGACTGGGAGCCAGGACTCCTGGGTTCTCTCCCCGGCTCTGGGAGGGGAGTGAGGTCTAGTGGTTAGAGCTGGGGGGGCTGGGAGACAGGACTCCTGGGTTCTCTCCCGGCTCTGGGAGGGGAGTGAGGTCTAGTGGTTAGAGCTGGGGGGACTGGGAGCCAGGACTCCTGGGTTCTCTCCCCAGCTCTGGGAGGGAAGTGAGGGCTGGTGGTTAGAGCGGGGGGTCTGGTTCCAGGCCTCCCCCCAACTCGCTGAGTGACCTTCAGTGACTAGTCCCCTTGTGGCCCCCTCGCCGGCTCCAGCCTCTAGGGATCATTAACCAAACCCTGGAGCCCGGGGGTCTGGGTCAGGAGGGGCCAGAAATGTCCATAGAGCAGGGTTGGGGGAGGGGGGCTCTGTTACAGCAAACCCGTGAGCGGGGAGAGAACCCAGGAGTCCTGGCTCCACCCCCCCTGCTCTAACCACTAGGCCCCACTCCTAGCTCCAAATGCAGCCAGCGACCAAGGCCCCCCCCTGGACAGATGCTCTCATGCCAGCAGCAACCCCTGGTGCTCAGACGGTGCCAGGGGCACTGAGACCCCGCCACGTCCCCGGGCACCAGCCAGGGCTGCCCCCCCCAGCTCTGCCGGTGCCCCTCACTCCCGACCCGCAGCCCCCTGTCCCCCCCCAGTTCTGCCGGTGCCCCTCACTCCCGACCCGCAGCCCCCTGCCCCCCCGCCAGCTCTGCCGGTGCCCCTCACTCCCGACCCGCAGCCCCCTGCCCCCCCCAGTTCTGCCGGTGCCCCTCACTCCCGACCCGCAGCCCCCTGCCCCCCAGCTCTGCCGGTGCCCCTCACTCCCGACCCGCAGCCCCCTGCCCCCCCCCCGCAGCTCTGCCGGTGCCCCTCACTCCCGACCCGCAGCCCCCTGGAGGTGGAGACCGAGGGGGAATCTAGTGACATGTGTGTCTGTGGCGGGGTCTGTTCCCTAGAAATTGGGGCTGGGGGGGGCGGACTGGGCCGTTTGGGGCAGGAGCTGGGGCCGGGGGGTGAGTGGCTGGCGGAAGTGGGGAGCAGATGCTGGAGGGGTACGGAAGGAGGGGGGGAGGGGACCCCAGAGGGGAAGGGGGGTCCGTGGGGGAAGGGGGACTCCAGCAGACAGGGGGTCCCGGGGGTCTCTGCCCCCCTCACCTCAGCACCTGGACGGCCTCGGCCGTGCGGGGTCCCTCTAGCAGGACGTAGACGGTCGGGGGGCCCCGCTGGGGGTCGGAATCCCGGGCCCCCTGCCCCGCCCCATGCGACATCCTCCCCCCCCCCCCCGCAGGGCTCCCGGCCCGGGGGGGCGAGCGGGGCTCCCGGCTGGACGGGTCCTGCCCCGGGGGGGCGCTGGGCCTCGGGCGGGGCTGCGGGCGGCTGCTGGCTCTGGTGCGGGACCCCCCGAGCCCCGATCGCGGCCGATAAACACCCGGCCGGAGAGTTATTGCCTCATCCCTGGCTGGAGGGGGGGGGCCGCCAAGGGAAATGACGTCACGTCGGGAAACACCCCCCAGCCCGGGGGGGTGCCAGGGGGGCATTTGACACACGAACAGTTGGTGCCCCACACTCCCGACCCGCAGCCCCCTGCTCGCCCAGCCCTGGGCTCCCCCCCGCGCCTCTCACTCCCAACCCAGCCCCCCCAAACTCTGCCGGTGCCCCTCACCCCAACCTGGGCTCCCCCCTCCCAGCTCTGCTGGTGCCCCTCACTCCCGACCCGCAGCCCCCTGCTCGCCCAACCCTGGGATCCCCCCCACATCCCATCTCAGCCCTGTTGGTGCCCCTCAGTCCCGACCTGCCGCCCCTGCCAGCCCTGTCCTGCCCTCCCCCAGCCCTGCCAGGGCCCCTCACTCCCCACCCGCTGGGGCCCCTAGATCTGTGCGGGGAACAGTCGTGGGTGCAGTTCCAGGGTTGGCCAGCAGGGGTTGCTCTTACCAGACCCGGACTTGCCCCGGCCCTGGGGGGTCAGAGGCCCCCCCGGGTTCTGACTGGGGTCACCTGGGGCGCACGTGGATTTTCGGGGGTCCCACCCGTGAGCCCCTCGGGCCGAGCCCCCTGCTCCGGCTGTGTGGGTGCGTTTGTGAGTCTGCCAGTGTCTCCGACGAGTGTGTCTCCGTCACTAGTGGTTCGTGGGTTTGTGTGTGCGAGTTGTCGCTGTGTGAGTGTGCGTGTCTGTCAGTCATCGTTGTGCGTGGAAGGTTGTGTGTGTGTGTCAGGTTTGTTGGCGGTTGTGTGATCGTCTCTCCCTGTGTGTGTATTGATTGTTGTGGGGGGCGGGTGTGTGTGTGATTGTGCATCTCTGCGTATCAGTTGCCATGGTGTGATTGTGTAGCTTTTTGTGGGTATCGGTTGTCATCGTGTGTGTCTCATTGTGTGTGTATGTGCATGTCAGCTGTTGTGGTGTGTGTGCAATTGTCTGTGTCTGTGTGTATCAGTTCTCGTGGTATGTGTGTGTGTGATTGTGTATGCCGGTTTACGTATCGGTTGTCATGGTGTGTGCATCTGTGTGTATCAGCTGTCACATTGTGCGTTCAGTTGTGCATCACTGTGTGTATCAGCTGTCATGGTATGTGTGCGACTGTGTAGCTCTCTGTGTGTATCGGTTGTTATGGTGTGTGTCTGATGCTGTGTCTCTGGGTGTGGGCCAGGTGGTGTGTGCAGTTGTCTGTCAGTGTGTCTGTGTGTGTGACTGTGCATCTGTTTGTGCAATTGTCTACCTGTGTATCAGTTGAGGTGGGGGGGGGGGATTGTGCACCTCTGTGTCTGCCAGTTGTCAGGGTGAGGCGGTGCCTGTGCCTCTGTGTATCAGTTGTCCTGGTGTGTGTGTCTGGCCAGCTCTGTGTTGTGGTATGTGTACCCCCTACAGCCCCCCCCCTTACAGCCAATCTGCGCGTCACATCGGGCCCCGCCCCCTCCGTTCCCCCCAGCGCCCCAAGGGTTAACCCCTGGAGCAGGCGAACTGGAAGGACAACACACGCTGTGTGTGTGTGAGAGCTACACCCGGCCTGCCTGTGCTGGGGGGGCTACACCCGGCCTGTGGCAAGGTGTCTCTGTTTGTGCATCGGGAGCCGATTTGCCCATGGCCAATAACCAGCCAGCGACTGTCCGACTGTACAACCCCCCCGCACACCCTCCCTCCCTCCTCCGCCTGTTGGCAGCGGGGAGGGTGTGAAACAGGCGCAGGGGAGGTGTAGCCTGGGCAGTTTCAGCAGAAAAAGAGCTGGGATGGATCCGGGAACCGGCTGGATGGATTAAACCGGGGAGGGGGGGCTGGGGGGGAAGCCTGGGGTCCCCCCCTTGCACCCCTGGATTGGGGCCACACACACACACACACAGCGGTTGTGCATCCACCGATCCAGGAAGCAGAACAGCACATTCCAGAGAGGAAAGGTAAGAGGGACCCCCCTGGAAAATAGGTTGTAGGGGGACTGGCTGGCTCAGGGGGGTGGGGAATGGGGCCCAGGGTCTGTCCCCTCTGGGGGGCACTGGCTCCCATCCGGCCCCAGGGCGGGGGACTGGTTGCTCAGGGGTGTGCGTGTGGACTGGGATAAACTCCCCCCTGGCAGTCAGGGCCGGGCGCTGGGGGGCACCGTGGGGTGGGGAGCAGGGCCGGAGGGCAGGTGGGTGCTGTACTGGGGGGGCCGGGGGGATTGGCAGAATGTGTTCCTGACCCCCCGTGCGGCTGCTCCGCCCCAGAGGTGGCTGCATCTCAGCTTCCCTGTGGGGTGACTCTGGTCCGGTGAGGGGGCCGTTGGGGTGGCTGATCTGAGGGTAACTTCAGCTGGAAACAGGGGCAGGGGGGAATCGATGCTGAGTTGCTAATGGGCTAAAGGGGGCAGAGGGAGGGACTGGGAGCCCGGACTCCTGGGTTCTCTCCCCTGCTCCTGGAGGGGAGTGGGGTCTGGTGGTTAGAGCAGAGGGAGCTGGGAGCCAGGACTCCTGGGTTCTCTCCTCAGCTCTGGGAGGGGAGTGTGGTCTGGTGGTTAGTGCCGGGGGGCTGGGAGCCAGGACTCCTGGGTTCTCTCCTCAGCTCTGGGAGGGGAGTGTGGTCTGGTGGTTAGTGCCGGGGGGGCTTGGAGCCAGGATTCCTGGGTTCCTGGGTTCCTGGGGGTAGGGATTAGCCTGGCGGCATGGCAGAGTGACCTACTCTGTGGCGCAGGGAGAGGTTGCCGCTGAATCTCCCTGGCCCAGCACCTGTCCTACCTCAGTGGGGCAGGCAGGGGGCATTTTAACCCTTGCAGTGCCAAAGAGGAAAGAGCCGCGCCCCCCCCCCCATCAATGTGCACAGGCCAGAGGGACCCAGGCCCTGACTCAGGGATTGTCTCCCTAATCAGCTTTGGAGTCAGCTGATTGCGCCGGCAACCGCCGACTCGTTAATCCCAATTTTAATGAGAGTCAGGAAAATGGACTGAGGGGCCCCTCCCTGCACTGAGCCGGGGAGAGAACCCAGGAGTCCAGGCTCCCAGACCCCTGCTCTAAGCACTAGACCCCACTCCCCTCCCAGAGCTGGGAAGGAACCCAGGAGTCCAGGCTCCCAGACCCCTGCTCTAACCACTAGACCCCACTCCTCTCCCAGAGCCGGGGAGAGAACCCAGGAGTCCTGGCTGCCTTCCGATAGATGAATCATTCCTGGGCTGGTTATGCCGGGACTCTGGAATGTAGGAGGCCCGTCCGACTGGTGCCACCGGTGTCCTTGTGCCTTTGAGAGAGGAGGGAAAGTACACGGTGTCATGAGCTGGCGGAGTGTGTTGCAACTAACTCTGGGGCGGGGCAACTGGGGAACCGCTGCACGGGGACGGTTTAGCCACCTCTGGGATGCAGCCACCTCTGGGATGGGGCATCTGGGGAAAGGCCACACACAACACCACACCCGGCGCTGAGATGCAGCCACCTCTGGGGTGGGGTGACTGGAGAACAGCCGCACATAACACTGCACAGGGACGGCTCACCCGGCGCTGAGATGCAGCCACCTCTGGGGTGGGATGACGGGGGAACAGCCGCACATAGCGCCGCACGGGGACGGCTCGCCCGGTGCTGAGATGCAGCCACCTCTGGGGTGGGATGACGGGGGAACAGCTGCTGAAAGGGAAGCACATCGCTGCGGGCGGGGGTTCCGGTTTCTGGGGGCCAGCGTTCCAAACAGTTTCCTTGAGCAGGAAACCCTGGTGAGTCCAGGGGCGAATTTCACACAGATCCTTTCCGGCTTTTCTGGCAGCGAACCCTGTCAGCACATCTCTGCTGGCGGGGGACGGGGCTGGCCCTCTGCTATGGGGCGGCCGCGTGGTTCAGCCCCCGGCTGGGGGACCAGGTAGGAGCACAATCGGGGGATACCAGCAGGGGGCACTCTCTCCTGGCAGTCAGGGCTGGGCACTGGGGGGGGGGGGCTGTGGGGCAGGGGGGGCTGTGGGGTGAATTCAGTGGGGTTGTGCGGAGCCTCAGGGGGAGTTGTGGGGCAGGTTCAGTGGGGCTGCACTGTGGGGTGGGGCTGTGCTGTGGGGCACCCCCAGGGGGCGCCGTGGGGTGGCCTCCTCCCCCCTCGCTCTGTACCTGCCTGGGCCTGCAGCCAGGAATGTGTGGAATCCCCCCCCCCAGCCCTATGCCATGGGGGCGGGGGGCAGCGCAAACAGGCCCTGCCACCCCCCCAGCCACCGGGCCGAGGGGTCCCCAAATACGTCAGGGGGGAGCCCCTCAGTCCAGGGCCGCTTAACCCCGGCAGCACCTGCGGTTCCTGCTGGATGCCTGGGTTCTCCGGAGATTGTCTGTCGGGGTGTTAGTGTGTGCTACCCTGCTTGTGTGTGTGTTGTGTTGGGGTGTCGCTGTGTCATTGTCTCAGAGTGTGTTTCCTTGTGTGGGTGTTATTGGGTGGGTGTGTTGTGTGTTGGAGTGTTAGCGTGTGTGTTCCCTTGTGTAAGTGTTAGTGTGTGTGTGTGTGCGGCGTCGGTGAGTTAGTGTGTTTTGTTGTGTGGGTGTTATTGGGTGTGTGTGTTGTGCTGTATCATTTTGTGTGTGAGACTGGTGTGTTAGAGCATGCATTATCTTGTGTGGTGTTACTGTCTGTGTGTTTTGTGTTGTGTTGTTGTGTTAGCGTGTGTTGATGTGCTAGTATGTTATAGTGTTACCTGGTGTGTGTTGCTCTGGGTATGTGTTGTTGCAGTGTGTGTTACTCTGTGTATTTGCCTGGTGTGTACATCTGTTACCGTGTACGTGTCTGTGTTGTGTGTATGTGAGTGTGTATCTGTGTGAGAGAGGGAGAGATCAGTCTGTGTGTGCATCCGTGTGTGTTGTGTTTCACTCTGCATGTGGAGATCTGTGTGTGTGTCGCGGATGGTGTGTAGATCCCTGGGTGCGTGTCCCAGTTTGTGTGTCTCAGGTGCTATGTCCTGGTGCACGTGTCCCAGGCTGCGTGTGTCCCGGGTGGTATGTACCTGGGTGTGTTTGTACCTGGGTGTGTGTGTCCCGGGTGGTGTGTACCTGGGTGGGTGTGTCTCTGGGTGGGTGTGTCCCTGGGTGTGCATATCCAGGAGTGGCAGGTGTCACCCTGGTTCTTACTGTCCCAGGCGGTACCTGTCTGTGTGTCCCGCGCGGGCAGCCTGTCCCTGGTTGGGTGTGTCCCGAGTGGTGTGTGCCTGGATGTGCGTGTCTGGGAGCGACAGGCATGTCCCTGGCTGGGTGTGTCCCGGGTGGTACCTGGCTGTGTGTCCCGGATGGTGTGTACCTGTGTCTGTGTGTGTCCTGGGCGGTGTGTATCTGTGTATGTGTGTCCCTGGCTGTGCATGTCCCGGGCGGTACCTGGCTGTGTGTACCTGGATGTGCGTGTCCTGGGCGGTGTGTCCCTGTGTCTGTCTGTCCCGTGCGGTACCTGGGTGTGTGTACCTGGGTGTGTGTCCCGGGCAGGTGCCGTGTTCCCGGTTGTGCCTGTCCCAAGTGGTGTGTACCTGGGTGTGTGTATCTGGGAGCAGCAGGCATGTCTCTGCCTATGTGTGTCCCGGGCAGTACCTGGCTGTGTGTACCTGTGTCTGTGTGTCCCTGGCTGTGTGTGTCCTGGGCAGCCTGTACCTGGCTGCATGTCCGGAGCGGTACCTGGCTGTGTGTCCCCCTGCCTGTGCCTGTCCCAGACGGGACCTGGCTGTGTGTGTGTGTCCCGGGCGGTGTGTATCTGGGTCTGTGTGTCCCAGGCTGTGTGTACCTATGTCTGTGTGTCCCAGCAGTGTGTACCTGGGTCTGTGTGTCCCAGGCTGTGTGTACCTGGGTGTGTGTGTCCCGGGCCGCGCGGTACCTGGCGGCCTGTACCTGGTTGTGTGTACCTATGTCTGTGTGTCCCGGGCAGTGTGTACTGTGTCTGTGTGTCCCGGGCCATTTGTACCTGTGTGTGTGTGTGACCCGGGCGGTGTGTACCGGTATATGTATGTCCTGGGCAGTGTGTACCTGTGTGTGTGTGTGTGTGTGTGTGTGTGTGTCCCAGCAGTGTGTACCTGGGTCTGTGTGTCCTGGGCGGTGTGTACCTGGGTCTGTGTGTCCCAGGCTGTGTGTACCTCTGTGTGTGTGTGTGTGTGTGTGTGTGTGTGTGTGTGTCCCGGGCGGTGTGTACCTGGGTCTGTGTGTCCCTGCCTGTGCGTGTCCGGGGCGGGACCTGGCGGCGGGTGAGTCCGGCCCGGCCCCGGCGCGCCAGGGGTTAAAGGCGCGGCCCCGCCCCCGCTCGCCGCCGTGGCCCCGGATCGCGGCACTTCGCTCCAGCCTCCCGCGGGTCGGTCTCGCGTGGGGCGGGGAGGGGTCTCGCCGCGCCCCCCAGGTGAGTCCTGCCCCCAGCCGCTGTGCGGGGGGGGGGGGAACAGCCCCCCCCCCAAGACCCTGAGAAGGGGGGGAGGGAACAGCCCCCCCGGGGGTCAGAGCTCCTGGAACAAAGTTAGCGTGTTGGGGGGCGGGGCTGCTCTCAGGTGCCCCGGGGTCACTCCGGAGTCACTCCGGATTGCAACGGGGGCGGGGCCGGCTGCTGAGCTCCGCTGCCCAGCACCAAACCCCCCCGTCCCAAAAAAAAGAAACTATAAAACACAGTGTCCCCCTCAGCTGAGAGCCCGGACTCCTGGGTTCTCTCCCCGGCTCTGGGAGGGGAGTGGGGGGTAGTGATTAGAGCGGGGGGTGGGCTGGGAGCCGGGACTCCTGGGTTCTCTCCCCAGCTCTGGGAGGGGAGTGGGGCCTGGTGGTTAGAGCAGGGGGGGCTGGGAGCCGGGACTCCTGGGTTCTCTCCCCGGCTCTGGGAGGGGAGGGGAGGGGAGGGGGGGCTGGTGGCTAGAGCAGGGGGGGTGGGAGCCGGGACTCCTGGGTTCTCTCCTCGGCTCTGGGAGGGGAGTGGGGGCTGGTGATTAGAGCGGCGGGGGGGGGGGCTGGGAGCCGGGACTCCTGGGTTCTCTCCCCGGCTCTGGGAGGGGAGTGGGGGCTAGTGGTTAGAGCGGGGGGGGGGGTGGGAGCCGGGACTCCTGGGTTCTCTAGGAGGGGGTGGGGCCGGAAGCTCCCCGGGACAGCGCTGAAGGTATTCGCAGGAAATTGCTGCTGTGAAGATCCCAGGAGGGACCTGTCGGGTCCTGCCCCCGGCCGAGCTGGGGCTGGGAATCAGACGCGCCCCAGGGGCCAGACGCTGTGACGTGCCGGTGTGGGGTGTCGCAAGGATTTCCGGTGCCCCCCCAGCCCTGCCGGTGCCCCTCACCCCCCCCAGCCCTGCCGGTGCCCCTCACTCCTGACCCGCAGCCCCCCCCAGCCCTGCCGGTGCCCCTCACCCCCCCAGCCCTGCCGGTGCCCCTCACCCCCCCAGCCCTGCCGGTGCCCCTCACCCCCCCAGCCCTGCCGGTGCCCCTCACTCCTGACCCGCAGCCCCCCCCAGCCCAGCCTAGGGGCTGTGAACAAGAAACATTCATGGATCAGGAATTCGCTGCTGTCGATTGAGGATCCTTAGCAACTTGCACCCCTCCCCCTCCCGGACACCGGGGTCCCTTTCCGAATCCCGCCCTCCCCCGTCCCTGGGCTGGAGCCTGGCAGGCAGTTCTGGGAGGCGCGGATCCCATTTCTCCTCCCGAGGTCGCTGTGCTGGACTTTGGGGGTATGGATCCGGACGCCTGGGTCCCTGGCCCACCTCTGGGGGGCTGGGGCTGGTGTCAGTCTTGCCCCCAGCCCTTTGGCGCACCCTGCAGGAACCATCCCAGACGCCTGGTTCCCCCTGGTCCCTTTGTGGGGGATGGGGGACATTGGAGAGTCCTGGGTGATGGGGGCGGGGCAGAGGTTTATGGCCTGTTCCCTTTGGGTGGGGAGTGGGGGCTGGTGGTTAGAGCAGGCGGGGGCTGGGAGCCAGGACTCCTGGGTTCGCTCCCTGGCTCTGGGAGCGGAGGGGGGGTCTGGTGGGTTGGGAGCCAGGACTCCTGGGTTCGCTCCCTCGACCTGGCCAGAGACCACCTGGATGTTTGTCGGTGGAATTTCTCTCCTTTCCTTCCAGGTCAGAGCCCTGAGATCCCCGTCACATCACACCGCCAGGGACTAGTTGGGGGAGGCGGGAATGTAGGGGGCACTGGCCCCAGGGCAGGGACTGGCTGGTCCCAGGGAGAACAGAACATAAGAACGGCCAGACCGGGTCAGACCAAAGGTCCATCCAGCCCAGTATCTGTCTGCCGACAGTGGCCAGTGCCAGGTGCCCCAGAGGGAGTGAACCCAACAGGTGGTGATCAAGTGATCTCTCTCCTGCCGTCCATCTCCACCCCCTGACAAACAGGGGCCAGGGACCCCATTCTTACCCAGCCTGGCTACTAGCCATTTATGGACTTAGCCACCATGAATTTATCCAGTCCCCTTTTAAACAGTGTTCTAGTCCCGGCCTTCACAACCTCCTCAGGCAGGGAGTTCCACAGGCTGCCTGTGCGCTGCGTGAAGAAGAACTTCCTTTGATTTGTTTTAAACCTGCTGCCTGTTAATTTCATTTGGTGGCCCCTAGTTCTTGTATTATGGGAATAAGTAAATAACTTTTCCTTATCCACTTTCTCAACATCACTCATGATTTTATAGACCTCTATCATGTCCCCCCTTAGTCTCCTCTTTTCCAAGCTGAAGAGTCCCAGCCTCTTTAATCTTTCCTCATATGGGACCCTCTCCAAACCCCTAATCAGTTTAGTTGCTGTTCTCTGAACCTTTTCTAGTGCTAGAATATCTTTTTTGAGGTGAGGCGACCACATCTGTACACAGTATTCGAGATGTGGGCGTCCCATGGATTTAGATAAGGGCAATAATATATTCTCAGTCTTATTCTCTATCCCCTTTTTAATGATTCCTAGGGGGGTTGGATGGGGCCGGGGGGGTGCTGGATGGGGGGAGGTGACCTGGGTCCCCCTCACCCCGTCTCTCTCTCTCTTCCCCCACAGACATTGGGGTCGGGGGCTCATGGCTCTTAGCCCGGCCTGACCCCGCCCCCCGGGCCCCAGCATGGAGGTCAAAGGGCAGCTCATCACCTCCTCCAGCTACAGCTCTGCAGGTAATGGCCCCGCCCCCATGGACCCTGGCCCCGCCCCCAAGGACCCCTCCTGCCCTGCCCCTGGTCTGACCCCCCCACCCTGACTCCGCCCCCTTGCCTGACCCCACCCCCACAGATCTCCCCAGCCTGCCCATGCCCCCCACCCAATATCCGCTTCCCGGCTGTGACCCCCAGATCCTCCTGTCTCTCCCCCCCCACCAACTCTGACCCCTCCCCATCTCCCCCCACCCCACTAATCCCTCCCCCCTCAGCTCTGACCCCCGTCTCCTCTCCCCCCCTCCCGCGCAGATGCCCTGGGGTGGGAACCCGGCGCCCGGCTGCGGCTGCAGGAGCTGCTGGAACGGCAGCGGGGCCTGCGGGAGGCGCTGGGCCTGCGGGTGGCCGAGCTGCGCCGGCTGTGTCTGCAGGAGGCCGTGAGTATCCGGGATCCCGCCCCCACCGCCATGCAGTGCCTTGGTAGCTGCATAGCTATAGTAGGCTGTTATCCTTCTCCGCCTCTCCCCTGCTCTCTCCTTCAGTGCCAAGGGGGATTTGAACTGGGACTATCCCCTCTAGATCGGAGGGAGCCGTGCCGCGAGGTGCCCAGGCAGAGTAGGCTCTTCTCCTGCTCCGTCCCGTCAGCGGTAGTAGGTTGTTATCCTTGGTCTCCAGCCCTCCCCAGGATTTGAACCCACAACCTGGAGCGGCTCCTCGATCTAATGGTGCGGCTCCATTCGCTGGGTAGCTCTAGTAGGTTGTTCTCCATTCCCCCATCAGCGGCAGTAGGTTGTCATCCTCATCTCCAGCTTCAGTGCGATTCGAACCCACAACCTGTAGTGCCCCACCCCAATCTAATGGTGCAGCTCCATTAGCCTCACACCTGTAGTAGGCTATTATCCTTCTCCATCCCCTCCCCTCCCATCCCCTCCAGCAGTAGTAGGTTGTTATCTTCCGCCATTAGCTGCGTTGTGACAGTAGGCTGTTCCCCTAATGCTTGTGCCCCTGCCTGCCCCCAGGAGCTGACAGGGAAGCTGCCCCCCGAGTACCCACTGGAGCCGGGGGAGAGACCCCACCTCGTCCGGAGAAGAGCAGTGCCCGCCCACCGGGGACCTGGAGCCGAGGTGAGGAGGGGACTGGGGGGGGCAGGAAGGAGGGGGTGGGACTGTGGGGAAGGGGCTGTGGGTGGATCTGGGGGGCTGCACAGTCTCTAACCCCCCTGTCTCCCCAGGCACTGGCATGGGAGCTGTGCCAGGAGCTTGGGGGAGGGGGGAGCCAGGGGGGGCGCTGTGTCTGGGGGGGGTGAGCTGGGGGGGGACACAGTCTCTCATCCCCCCACCCCCCCAGGCGCTGGTGTGGGAGCTGTGCCGGGAGCTAGGAGGATTGGGGGGTGCAGTGGGAGCCTGGGGGGGCTGTGGCTGGGCCTGGGGGGAACACAGTCTCTCACCCCTCCCAGGTGCTGGCGTGGGAGCTGTGCCGGGAGCTGGGTGGATTGGGGGGTGCGGTGGGAGCTTGAGTGGGGGGGACACAGTCTCTCACCTCCCCCCACCCCCCCAGGTGCTGGCGTGGGAGCTGTGCCGGGAGCTGGGTGGATTGGGGGGTGCGGTGGGAGCCTGGGGGGAGGACACACAGTCTCTCACCTCCCCCCACCCCCCCAGGTGCTGGCGTGGGAGCTGTGCCGGGAGCTGGGTGGATTGGGGGGTGCGGTGGGAGCCTGGGGGGGGACACACAGTCTCTCACCTCCCCCCACCCCCCACCCCCAGGCGCTGGCGTGGGAGCTGTGCCGGGAGCTGGGTGGATTGGGGGGTGCGGTGGGAGCCTGGGGGGGGACACACAGTCTCTCACCTCCCCCCACCCCCCCAGGCGCTGGCGTGGGAGCTGTGCCGGGAGCTGGCCGTGCAGCGGCAGGTGGTGGAGGCCGCTCGGCGCCTGGCCCTGGCCCCGGAGCTGACGGAGCAGCAGCGGCGCCGGCGCCGGCAGGTCCAGGCCGAGGCGGCCCAGCGGCTGCGGGAGCTGGAGGGGCAGCTGGGGGAGACGCGGGCCCAGCTGGGGGCGCCCCGGGGAGCACACGGTGAGTTCCTGTCCCCGACCCCCCAAATCCCTCAGTCACCCCCCCCGGCTACCCACTGTCCCCTGCTGCATTTGTGACCCCCAGCATCCAGAGATTTTCAGAAGGGGGGAGTGTTCCAGCCCCCCCACATGTCTGCTACTGGAGTTGGGGGGGGTGTCGCAGGCTTGGGGGGGCTGGTACCGGGGGGGAGGTTTATAGGGGACTGACCCATCTCCCTTTCCATTCCCCACCCTCTCAAGATGAGGCGTTCACCTCCGAGAACAGCTCCCTCTCCGAAGCGGCCAGTCACGAGAACGGTGAGTGTGTCAGGACACCTGGGTTCTCTCCCCGGCTAGTGATTAGAGTGGGGGGGGGGGGGCTGGGAGCCAGGATTCCTGGGTTCTCTCCCTGGCTCTGGGAGGGAAGTGGGGTCTAGTGGTTAGAGCAGGGGGGCTGGGAGCCAGGACTCCTGGGTTCTCTCCCTGGCTCTGGGAGGGGAGTGGGGTATAGTGGTCAGAGCAGGGGGGGCTGGGAGCCAGGACTCCTGGGTTCTCTCCCTGGCTCTGGGAGGGGAGTGGGGTCTAGTGGTTAGAGCGGAGGGGGGGCAGGACTGGTGGGGTGCAGGTGGGGGGGATACGGTGCAGGCAGGGTGGGGAGCAGGACTCCTGGGTTCCATCCCTCACGTTCTCTCCCCAGATGACCCCCACGGTTTCCACCCGCCCAAGGGGGGCCCTTCGTCCCCCCGCAGCCGGGATCACCTCCGCGCCGTGTCCGGCAGCCCCGACCGCCGGCCCGGCTGGCGAGGGCCCCCCATGGAGCTGGGCGGGGGGGCCGCCAGCCGCCGCAGCTCGCTAGCCAGCCCTACCAGGTGGGTACAGGCCGGTGTCCCTCCCCCCACCTGCTCCTCTCGCCCCAGTCTCCCCTGCTGCCTCCCACCCCCCCACTCCACCCCCCGGCCAGTGGGGCTGCCCCCCATCCGGCTGGGCCCAGCTGGTCTCAGGTTCTGGTTGCTCCCCTCAGCCCGAATCGGACCCTGCCCCGGAGCGTCTCCAGCTTTGAGGGCCGGAGCGTCCCAGCGACCCCGGTTCTGACCCGGAACATCTGCAGCGGGAGCCAGAACTTCAGGTACCGGAGCAGAGCGCCCCCTGGAGACCCCCCGCCCCATGGTACCTCCCAGCCCCGCCCGGGGAGACCGCCCCCTAGAGACCCCCCCCGCCCCATGGTACCTCCCAGCCCCGCCCGGGGAGAGCGCCTCCTAGAGACCCCCCCCCGCCCCGTGGCGCCGCCCGGGGAGAGCGCCCCCTAGAGACCCCCCCCGCCCCATGGTACCTCCCAGCCCCGCCCGGGGAGAGCGCCCCCGCGAGACCCCCCCCCCGCCCCGTGGCGCCGCCCGGCCCCGCCCGGGGAGAGCGCCCCCTAGAGACCTCCCCCGCCCCGTGGCGCCGCCCGGCCCCGCCCGGGGAGAGCGCCCCCTAGAGACCCCCCCGCCCCGTGGCGCCGCCCGGCCCCGCCCGGGGAGAGCGCCCCCTAGAGACCCCCCTGCCCCGTGGCGCCGCCCCGGCCCCGCCCGGGGAGAGTGCCCCCTAGAGACCTCCCCCGCCCCGTGGCGCCGCCCGGCCACGCCTGGGGAGAGCGCCCCCTACAGCCCCCCCCGCCCCGTGGCGCCGCCCGGCCCCGCCCGGGGAGAGCGCCCCCTAGAGACCCCCCGCCCCGTGGCGCCGCCCGGGGAGAGCGCCCCCTAGAGACCCCCCGCCCCGTGGCGCCGCCCGGCCCCGCCCGGGGAGAGCGCCCCCTAGAGACCCCCCGCCCCGTGGCGCCGCCCGGCCCCGCCCGGGGAGAGTGCCCCCTAGAGACCTCCCCCGCCCCGTGGCGCCGCCCGGCCACGCCTGGGGAGAGCGCCCCCTAGAGACCCCCCCGCCCCGTGGCGCCGCCCGGCCCCGCCCGGGGAGAGCGCCCCCTAGAGACCCCCCCGCCCCCAGGCGCCCCCCGCCCCGCCCGGGGAGAGTGCCCCCTAGAGACCCCCCGCCCCGTGGCGCCTCCCGGCCCCGCCCGGGGAGAGCGCCCCCTAGAGACCCCCCGCCCTGTGGCGCCACCCGGCCCCGCCCGGGGACAGCGCCCCCTAGAGACCCCCCGCCCCATGGTACCTGGCCCTGCCTGCCAGGGGAGAGCGCCCCCTGCCCAGCCCCCCACCTGACCCCCACAGCTCAGCGTCCCCCATTGCGTCTCCGCTTCACCCCTCGGTCTCCCCCCCGAGGGCAGCGCGTGGGTCCCGTCCCGCTTAGCGGGAGTTGGGCAGGGTCCGGCTAGGTGGGGGCGTGAGTGACGTTGGGTTTTGGGGCTGGGGGGTGAATTGGGGGGGGGGCTCTGTGGTTCACGTTGGGGGCAGGGGCACTGAATGTGGGGTGCCTGCTATTCCCCACCCTTCACTAACCCCCCTTTTCTTTCTGCCTCCCCCCCAGGCCGGACGCCCCCCCAGCCGCCCGCCAGTGGTCGGGGAGCCAGGACTCCCAGCTTGGCCCCCCCAGCCGGGACCCCAGCGCCGACCGGGCCCCCCCCGCCTTCGCCGCCCGCACCCGCCGCAGCAACAGCTCGGAGGCCCTGATCGAGCGGGGGGCTCCCCCCGAAGACCCCCCCTTCCGCGGCCCGCCCCGGCCCCCCTACGCCGAGATCCTGCTGGACTATTACCTGGAGCGCCAGGGCTGGCCGGCGGGCGACCACCTCTCGCGCCGCGACGCCCCCCCGCCGCCCGGCTGGGGATACCCCGAGAGCCCCCTGCCGCGCCGGGCGGGACGTGCCAAGTCCTGCGGGCCCCCTCCCCAGAGCCAGCCGCCCCCGGCCCCCCAGCGCCCGCCCCGGGCCGTCCACAAAGCCTTGGCCCTGGAGGGGCTCCGGAACTGGTACCTGCGTAACGCCGGGGGGGGCCCGCCCCCACCCCGGGACAGGAGAGGGGGGCCCCCCCGCGGCTGGCCCGAACCCCACCCCCGGCCGGAGACGGGGGGCTACCTGCCACATTCGTTGAGCTACGCTGGGCAGCCGCTGCAGGGCAGGTATGGGGGCCGGGGGGGCTGGCAGCCCTGAGTTAAGGTTGGGGGGCCTAGGGGACCGAACCCCCCCTTGGAATCATCGCCCCCATTGCTCCCCCGCAGCAGGGGTACACCCCCCAGTTGTTTGGGGGGGGCAGGAGGCTCATGCGTCTCTTGCTAGGACGTCGGCCTTTCGTCAGCTGCCCCCCCCCACCCCTCCTCCACGGGCAGCGTTGGCGGGGGGGGGGGGAAGGACCCAGGCGTCCGGGAGTGGGGGGGGGGTGTTGGCGGGGGGATTTAAGGTGACGGGACCCAGGCATCCGGCTCTGCTGCTGGGTTGTGGGGGGGACGGGGACCCAGGCGTTGGTGGGGAAGGGAGCAAGGGACCCAGGCATCCGGGGAAGGGAGCAAGGGACCCAGGTGTCCGGGGAAGGGTGACTCTCTCTGCTATGACTTAACCCTCCCCATCCCTTCCTCTGGCTAATCTCTCTTCTCTCTTTCTCTCTCCCCACCCTCATCTCTCCCCCCACATCTGTCTCTTCTACCACCCCCGCCCCCCATCCGTCCGTCTGTCTGTCGGTCTCTCTGCCTCCGTCCGGCAGACCCTTCGCAGACCTCCTCTACCCGGACGGGCCCAGCGCCCCCTCCCCCGGCCTGGGGCCCCCCCTGGATGTGGAGAGACACCCCCCAGGGACGCTGGTCTGACCTCCCGGGGCGGGGGGGCAGGCACAGCCAGGGGTTAACCTCACATGCTGGGGGGACGCTCCCCTGCTGGACAGGGGGGTGTGGGGCACCAGGCGGATTGGAGGGGGGGAGATGCACCCGCTTACCCCCCCCCCACACTAGGGCGTTGTGGGGCACGGATTCCCCCCTATGGGAACCTCAACCTGCCCCTGCCCACATTCAGATATGGGGGGCAGGTCCTGGCTGGGGAATCAGCCACCTACTGAACCCCCCTTACCACCGGCACTAACCGGCCCCCCCAAAAACCCTCCCCCTTCTTAAAGTCTGGACAGACGGCCCCCCCCCGCCCTATCAGCTCCCTGACCCCCCCCAATATTCCCTCCCCTGCACCCCCCCATCACCACATCCCCCTCCCCCCATCCAGTGAGCCTCTCCTAAAACACCCCCCCCCCCCCAATCTGGCTCATTTAGGAAACGAACTCAAACTCGACATTCCAGCCCTGGCCGGCGGCCAGTGGATTTTCCTTTCAAAGTTGCACACGAAACAAGAACGTCACTTTTTATTTTTTCCTTTTCCTACTGGATTTTATTTCGGGGGAAGTGGGGTGGGGGGACGGGGACTCTACCCCCCCCCCCCAGGTCCCGTCCCCCCTGCGTGCACACCCACCTCCCCCGGGCCACATGTTAGTAGCGACAGGCACCAACATGCGACAGGCTCTGGGCCTCGACTTTGTCCCGTTCCCAGCGTGTGGATTGTAGCGGGAATTTCTATGGCGAATGTCAAACGGGTCACGGTGCAGAACGGGGTTTGTATAATACAGAGCGCAAAGGCGAGGCTGTGGCGTGGTGGCTTGGCTGGGGGCGTGGGAGGGGGCGCGCGCCGGCGGGAGCGGAGCCTGGGCTATCGGGGGCGAGGGGGGCAGAAGGGCACTTCTGACCCTTACGGTTGGGGAGAAATGTCCCAAAATGTGACGCCTGCCTGGGTCTGCAGAGAGTCTGAGCTGATCACTTGCAGAGGTGTGAACTGCCCTGGGGGGAACTGATCTCTGCCTGGGTCTGCAGAGAGCCCGAGCCGATCGCTTGCAGAGGTGTGAACCAATCCCTGCCTGGCTCTGCAGAAAGCCTGAGCCGATCGCTTGCAGAGGTGTGAACCAATCCCTGGCTGGCTCTGCAGAGAGCCCGAGCCAATCACTTGCAGAGGTATGAACGGTCCTTAGGCCAGGTCTGCACTACAGACCTAAATCAGTATAACTGTGTGTCACTTAGGAGTATGAAAAATCCACACTCCCCCGAGCAACATAGTTACCCCGACCTAACCGCCCATGTAGACAGTGCTAGGTTGGTGGGAGAACTTCTCCCGTCGCCACAGCTACTGCCGCTCGGGAAGGTGGATTAACTATGGGTGAGCGCTCGCCGCTTAGAGGGTCTTCACGGAGGTGCTACAGCTGTGCCGCAGCAGCATTTGAATGTAAACGTGCCCTCAGTGTAACCGACGCTGCCCGAGTCGGCAGAAAGCCTGAACTGGTCGCTCACAGAGGTGTGAACGGTTCTGAGTGTGACTGACACGGCAAGGGCGTGAGTCACTCGCTGCCTCCAAAGGGGGCATTAAATGCCCCCCTCCCAGCAGGGCATACAGCGTGTGTCAGGAGGGAGGCTGGCCCTGCCCCTCTCCAAAACCAGCAAATTACCTGGGGATCCCACTACTGACACCATTGCCTCGGGCAGTGCCCTGCTGGGATTTTTTTTTTCTGGTTTTCATTTCATTTTGGAGCGGGGATGTCCCAGATTTTCAGAAGGGACCACTCTGACCTCGCGTATAACGCAGCAGCCTTTCTCCTTGTCCCCTGGCTCTACACTGAGCTCTGCTAAAAACCTCTGGGGGAAATCATGAGGCAAGGAGTTCCCCAGATTCACGTAAAAAGCGGACTTCCTTGGGGCAGTTACATCTCACATCAGAAGGGACCCGTGTGATCCTCCAGTCTGAGGATCTCATGCAGGCCAGAGAATGGCCCCCCAGTAATTCCTAGAGCAGAACTTTGAATTCTGTTGGATTTCCTTCGAGTGGCTTTGGGAGACCCTACATAAACCAAGTAAAAATGCCCCCCGCTCTGGGGTGAAAGACAACCTGGATTCTTCCAGGCGATTTATTCATTGTTCAGCCACAGCTTTTTACCCACGTCACAAATAAACCACAAGTGAGGCAGGGGAATGGAAACCCCATGGGATTAAAAAAAAAAATTCACCGGGGGGGGAACCAGGATCTTTGTAAAATTGTTTTTCCAGGTTTTGGTGGATTTCTCCAGGGTTTTTTCTCCCCCTAACCCACCCCCGTATGTGTGTGTGGGAGGGGAAACCTGGATTAATTTCCTGTCAACTATGGAGGAAAAGACTCCAGGGTCTTTTACAAAGTGTTTTTCCAGGTTTTTGGAGTTCTCAGATGTTTTTTCTCCTGGGGGAGATGTGGAAAACTTGGTTAAAATTCCCCTGAACACAAAGAATTGAGGATTTTTCCCCCCTACGTAGGTTAAGGCCCCGTGCCCCATTCCCTCCCCCTCTGAGCCAGCCAGACCCCACCCTGGGGCCAGATCAGAGCCAGCGCCCCCTAGAGGGGGAAGGCCCCGTGCCCCATTCTCCCCCTCCCCTGCCAAAAGAAGCTCTGCAAGCGTTTATAGCAAGAACTGGCACAGACGTTTTATTAGAATAGTTTGCTCCTCAAATAAATAGGAGGAGTTGTGGATAAATACTCAGCGCCAGATGCAGCATCCCGCTGAATCCTCAGTGCTCCCTTGAACACGCCCCTTCCCACTGCCCCACCGCTCCCTTGTTTCTTTCGTTGCCGTATAAACAGGGTATTTAGGTAGGGCCTACATAAACAGACCTAGGGGGTTGGTCCCTGGGACAAATCATGTGGCAGGTAGTTCCACAGGTTAACCACCCCTCACTCTCCTCTGCTGAATTCCCCATGCCCCTGGGTCAAAACGTGGTCGTGCAAATGGTTACCCAGCTCTCAGCCCCTCACTGGGCTCCTGGGTCAAATCATGTGGTGGGGGTAGTGCCACAGGCTAACCACAGGCCATTCTCCCCTGTGCCAAATCATGTGGCAGGTAGTTCCACAGATTAACCACAGCTCATCCTCCTGTTAAGCTCTCCAGGCCTCTGGGTCAAATCATGTGGTTGGTAGTTCCACATGTAAACTAGAGCCCTTTGTCCCCTGCTAAAGTCTCCGGACCTCTGGGTCAAATCATCTGGCAAGTAGTTCCACATCTTCCCCCCCACACCCCCTCTGGCTAAATTATCTGGTCCTCTGTATCAAATCATGTGGCAGGTAGTTCCACAGGTTAGCTGTAGCTCATCCCCTCCCCATGTCCAACCTCAAGGCCCTGGCTCGACTCAGGGGGAAGCTGCATCTTCACGGCAGTGCGGGCGGGCATGTAGGAGAGTAGCGAAGCGCAGGCCCGAGGCAATGGTGAGGGGCTGGTGGGAAGGACGGCGGAGGGGGGGCGGTGTCCGTCTCACTCCTTAAGAGCCAGCTTCTTGTTCCTGGCCCATCGCCTCCAGCAGTAGCCCCATGGGCGTCCTCTTCAGCCCAATGCTCTCGATCTTGTTCTCGATTTTATTCTTGAGGTTCCGGAGGCGAACGGAGGCGTGGATGAGAATCACTGCAAGTGGTGGGGGGGGAGGAAGCGAGAAAATGGGGGGGGGGCTGAAAGCATCCCCATCGCTTGCTAAGAACTGCCCCAGTCCCCGCAACCCAGGTCTTGCGACACAGCAAAGCAGCAAGTTGCTACTCCCTGCCGCCGCTCGCATACGTGGATGTGGCTGTCAGAATGCACCTGCCATGCCGCAGCGTTTGCATGCAGGGCGTGTTTGCAGGCAATCTCCCACAGCCAAAGCAGCACCAGGGCGGGGACGGCACGCGTGGATGCTGCGGCGAGAATGCATGCGCCATGCCCCTGCCCACTGGCAAAAGGATGCAGCAGCATGGGGGTCTGCATCAGTGGACATGCATCGAACATGCAACCAGTCGATGCAACCGATGCAACAGGGCGGTGACGGCCCGCCTGGCTCTTGCAGCGAAAACGCAGGGGCCTGCTGCATGCAGAGATGGTGCAGCTGGTACGGAGCAGCCCACGCTGCACCGGCATGCACAGCGGGAATGCATCTAACATGCACCTGCCCCACGCTTGCAGCACGGCCCCGCATGGGCGGATGCTGCAGCGGCCGTGGCACGAAGATGCAACTGCCCGCAGCAGGGAGGCTGCAGGAACGGCCCTGCCGGCCGCCCGTGAGAACGACTAGGAAATGCAACTGCCCTCCAGGGTGGGGGCTGCATGCATGGATCTGCCCGCAAGGAAGCAACAGCCATGCACCCCCTTGTCCTCCCCCCGGCCAGTATGCAGCATGTGACCCACGGATCTGACTCCCCCCAGCCCATACACTGTGTTCACCCCCTGCCTGCCCCACTCACCCCCATCAATACCCCTGTTCCACTTCTCCCATCAACCCCACCCCCCGATCTCCCCTACCCCATGCGTCCCCACACCCAAATTCCACCCCAGGTAACCTGGCCCTCTTCCTCTGTTCCACCCCGCCCCATAGCATTGCCTAGGCCCTACTTAACCTGACCCCATAGATTCCACACCCCCATCAGCCCTGCCTCAACCCCTCACCCTACCGCCCATCCCTCCCCCTCCCACTCACTGGAGATGGGCAGGGCGACTGTCAGCAGGAAGACCTCCGAGCCCCCCAAGAGAGACACCAGGCCATAGGCGCTGCCCAGCACGGCCAGGAGGCTGGCGCCGGGGTAGCTGCGCCGGAAGCGGCGAATCGGGGCCTTGTTCTCGGCCGCCCAGACGAAGGCGACGAAGATGAGGGTCACGGCGGAGCCGGAGAGCAGGGTGTGCAGGGGCCGGAAGTACCTGCGGGGACAGGGCAGAGTGAGAACCCAGGAGTCCGGGCACCCACATTTTGCATTGACCCCCCGGGAGCATGCGCCCCCCCCTTGCATAGAGCATACATGGCCCCCCACCGCTTGTATCGACTCCCTGGGGAGCAGGCATGGCCCCCCCCCCTTGCACTGACCCCCCGCACATTGCACGGACCCCCGCCGGCGCTCACCCCCCCCCCGAGCAGGCACAGCCCCCCACCCCTTGCACTGACCCCCCTGAACATTGCACGGACCCCCACCCCTTGCACTGACACGCCCGCACATTGCACAGCCCCCACCCCTTGCACTGACCCCCCCGCACATTGCACGGACCCCCGCCGGCGCTCACCCCCCCCGAGCAGGCACAGCCCCCACCCCTTGCACTGACCCCCCCGCACATTGCACGGACCCCCGCCGGCGCTCACCCCCCCCGAGCAGGCACAGCCCCCACCCCTTGCACTGACCCCCCCGCACATTGCACGGACCCCCCACCCCTTGCACTGCCCCCCCCGCGCACTGCACGGCCCCCACCCCTTGCACTGACCCCCCCCGCACATTGCACGCCCCCCCCTTGCACTGACCCCCCCGCACATTGCACGCCCCCCCTTGCACTGACCCCCCCCGCACATTGCACGGCCCCCCCCGCACATTGCACGCCCCCCCTTGCACTGACCCCCCCCCCGCACATTGCACGGCCCACCTTGCACTGACCCCCCACCCCTTGCACTGCCCCCCCCGCGCACGGCACGGCCCCCCCCCCTTGCCCGGCCCCCCCGAGCACATTGCACGCCCCCACTTTCACTGTCCCCCCCCGCACATTGCACGGCCCCCCCCTTGCACTGACCCCCCGCACATTGCACGGCCCCCCCCTTGCACTCCCCCCCCCCCCGCCCATTGCTCTGCCCCCCTTGCACTGACCCCCCCCCCCGCACATTGCACGGCCCCCCTTGCACTGACCCCCCCCGCACATTGCACGGCCCCCCTTGCACTGACCCCCCCCCGCACATTGCACGGCCCAGCCCTTTGACTGCCCCCGCGCTCATTGCACGGCCCCCCTTGCACTGACCCCCCCCGCACATTGCACGCCCCCCCTTGCACTGACCCCCCCCGCACTTTGCACGGCCCCCCTTGCACTGACCCCCCCCCCGCTCTTTGCACGGCCCCCCTTGCACTGACCCCCCCCGCACATTGCACGGCCCCCCCTTTGCACTGACCCCCCGCACATTGCACGGCCCCCCTTGCACTGACCCCCCCGCACATTGCACGGCCCCCCTTGCACTGACCCCCCCCGCACATTGCACGGCCCCCCCCTTGCACTGACCCCCCGCACATTGCACGGCCCCCCCCTTGCACTGACCCCCCCCCCGCACATTGCACGGCCCCCCTTGCACTGACCCCCCCCCCCGCACATTGCACGCCCCCCCTTGCACTGACCCCCCCCGCACATTGCACGGCCCCCCGCCGGCGCTCACCCCCCCAGCAGCAGCGCCAGCCCCAGGCCCAGCCCGTAGTTGCTCTGGTAGTAGAGCAGGTTGTTGAGGACCCGGTTCCTCCAGCGCTGCGGGTCGCGCGGGTCCGGGGCCGCCAGGCGCGCGGGGCCCAGCAGGAAATCGTCCAGCGCCCGCAGCGGGGGCGGCCGCACCTCGGACATCTTCAGCGCCCGGCCGCCGACTACAGCCCCCGGCATGCACCGCGCCGCCCCGCCCGCCCGCCGCCCGGGGCCGCCCGCCGCGGGGCCGCCTGGGAAATGGAGTCCTGGAGGGGACGGGGCTGGTAGCCAGGACTCCTGGGTTCTCTCCCGGCTCTGGGAGGGGAGTGGGGTCTAGTGGTTAAAGTGGGGGAGGGGGGCATGGGAGCCAGGACTCCTGGGTTCTCTCCCCGGCTCCAGGAGGGGAGTGGGGTCTAGTGGTTAAAGTGGGGGAGTGGGGGCTGGGAGCCAGGACTCCTGGGTTCTCTCCTCGGCTCAGGAGGGGAGTGGGGTCTAGTGGTTAAAGTGGGGGAGGGGGGGCTGGAAGCCAGGACTCCTGGGTTCTCTCCCCGGCTCCGGGAGGGGAGTGGGGTCTAGTGGTTAGAGTGGGGGGGCTGGAAGCCAGGACTCCTGGGTTCTTTCCCCGGCCCCCAGAAGTGGTTGCATCTGTTGCTGCTGCCCCATACTTGTGTGGGTCCCTGCTGCCCCCTGCTGGTGGGGATCCCTGCCCTGGGTGCGGGGTGTGTCCAGGATGTGGGGGGGGGTGTTGACTAAACAGGTGATTGTGCCAGGTTGTTGGTTGTGGGTGTGGGGGCCAATACATGGGGGTGCTGTGGGTGGGGGGGCAGGGCATAGGGGTGCTGTAGGATTGGGGTTGCGGGTGGGGGGGCAGTGCAGGGGGCGCTGTGGGTGGGGGGTTGTGCTGGGCGTGGGGGAGGTCCTGCAGGAGAGGTTGGCAGTGTTGGGGGGCCGCCCCCCCAGCGCTCTGGAGCAAGGCAGCGCAGCATGACCCGCGGAGGAGTTGTGCGCCAGCTTGCCAGGCAGATCCAGCAGGCCGCAGCCAGGAGCAAGGGAGCGAAACAGGTCGCAAAGAGGAGGAAGGGAGCCTGGTTCGCTGCCCCCCAACCCCACCCCACCCCAAGCGAGAGAAGGACACAGGTTGCTGAGCGGACGAGTCGGCCACTCTCCAGAGACAGGCCCGGTGGAGGAGGAGGGGAACGAGGGAACGAGGCAGGCCCGGTGGAGGAGGTGGAGGAGGGGAATGAGGGAACGAGGCAGGCCCGGTGGAGGAGGAGGAGGAGGGGAACGAGGGAACGAGACAGGCCCGGTGGAGGAGGTGGAGGAGGGGAATGAGGGAACGAGGCAGGCCCGGTGGAGGAAGAGGAGGAGGGGAACGAGGGAACGAGACAGGCCCGGTGGAGGAAGAGGAGGAGGGGAACGAGACAGGCCCGGTGGAGGAGGAGGGGAGCGAGGGAACGAGACAGGCCCGGTGGAGGAGGTGGAGGAGGGGAACGAGGGAACGAGACAGGCCCGGTGGAGGAGGAGGAG
The DNA here is from genome assembly GCF_020497125.1 of Mauremys mutica. Taxonomy (NCBI): domain Eukaryota; kingdom Metazoa; phylum Chordata; order Testudines; family Geoemydidae; genus Mauremys; species Mauremys mutica. The sequence goes on from NW_025422903.1 coordinate 685,303, forward strand.
GAGGGGAACGAGGGAACGAGACAGGCCTGGTGGAGGAGGTGGAGGAGGGGAACGAGGGAACGAGGCAGGCCCGGTGGAGGAGGAGGGGAACGAGGGAACGAGACAGGCCCGGTGGAGGAGGAGGGGAACGAGGGAACGAGGCAGGCCCGGTGGAGGAGGGGAACGAGGGAACGAGTCAGGCCCGGTGGAGGAAGAGGAGGAGGGGAACGAGGGAATGAGACAGGCCCGGTGGAGGAGGTGGAGGAGGGGAGCGAGGGAACGAGGCAGGCCCGGTGGAGGAGGGGAGCGAGGGAACGAGACAGGCCCGGTGGAGGAGGTGGAGGAGGGGAACGAGGGAACGAGACAGGCCCGGTGGAGGAGCAGTACCGGAGGGGGGGCCGCACGGATCCACGGGCCCGGCTCTCACCCGGCTCTGGTACTGCCCCGGGGGGGGGGGGCGACCCCTTCAGTGCACCAGCCCCCCCTTGGGCTCACACTCTCCCTGGAGGGAGCCCCTTGGTTTCTCTGACCCCTGGGACCAACCCTCAGTGCCGCCCCCTCACGTCATGAGCTCCCCGCAGTGAGGCCCCCCCCCGGAGGGAGACCCCCCCCGAAAGGGAGCCCCCCCCCCAGCTTCCTGAATCTGGAGTGACTCTCCCTGTGTGAATGCAGGAGGCTTTATTCAGTGATCGGAATAAGTGTTACCAGCTGGAGCATAAAGGGGCTGGGGGGGGGGGGAATCTCTGGTCGTTTATTGCTGGGTGGGAAGTTTGGGGGGCAGTGGGGGGGCTCAGGGCCCCCCGCAGAGCCCCCTAAACCCCCTCACTGCCCCCAAACCTCCCACTGTGCCGGACAGAGCCCCCCCAACCCGTCCAGGGCTCCCCACAGGGCCCCTGAACCTCCTCACTGCCCCCAAACCTCCCACTGTGCCAGACAGAGCCCCCCAAACCCTCCAGGGCTCCTCCCAGGGCCCCAGAACCCCCTTACTGCCCCCAAACCTCCCACTGTGCCGGACAGAGCCCCCCCAACCCGTCCAGGGCTCCCTGCAGAGCCCCTGAACCCCCTCACTGCCCCAAAACCTCCCACTGTGCCAGACAGAGCCCCCCCAACCCGTCCAGGGCTCCCTGCAGATCCCCTGAACCCCCTCACTGCCCCCAAACCTCCCACCGTGCCGGACAGAGCTCCCCAAACCCTCCAGGGCTCCCTGCAGAGCCCCTGAACCCCCTCACTGCCCCCAAACCTCCCACCGTGCCGGACAGAGCCCCCCAAACCCTCCAGGGCTCCCTGCAGAGCCCCTGAACCCCCTCACTGCCCCCAAACCTCCCACTGAGCCGGACAGAGCCCCCAAACCCTCCAGGGCTCCCCACAGGGCCCCCCCAGCGCCCCAAGCTCCCCCTAGCCAGCATCAGGGCTGTGGAGCAGCAGGGAGGTGGTCTCCTAGCAACAGCCAATGGGAGGCGAGGATGCAGCTGGATCGGGGTGAGGGGGGCAGGCGGCTGCTGGGCCCTTTTGAGCTACAATTGGTGGAGGCGGTTCCCCCCCCTCCACAGCCCTGACACCCCCCCAGGCTCGGGGGGGGCTGGCTGGAGGGGACCCCAATGCCTGACCCCCCCCCCAAGGCTGAGAAAGGGGGTTGGCTGGACAGAGGGGACCCCAATACCTGCCTCCCCCTCACACACTCCTCCCTCCGTCTCTCAGGCTCACCTCCCATCAGGGCCCTCTTTGGGGCTGATGGCAGATGGACCCGACCCCCCTCCTCAGCACGGCGCCCCCCAGCGCCCGGCCCTGACCGCCAGGGGAGAGCGCCCCCCTGCCTGGCCCCCCCAACCCGCTCCCCGCAGCACAGCCCCCCCCAGTGCCCGGCCCCGACTGCCAAGGGAGAGCGCCCCCTACTGAGCCCCCCGACCCACAGCACGGCGCACCCCCAGCATCCCGCCCCGATTGCAAAGGGAGAGCGCCCCCTACTGAGCCCCCCGACCCACAGCACGGCGCCCCCCACCCCGATTGCCCTGGGAAAACACCCTGTACTGAGCCCCCCAACCCGCTCCCCACAGCAGAGCCTCCCCACCAGTGCCTGGCCCCAAACGCTAAGGGAGAGCTGTCACGGAGTGTGGGGGAGTCCGGCCCTGCACCCCTCTTCCTGGGACTCACAGTGACTCTCAGCCAGCCAGTAAAACAGAAGGTTTATTGAACAACAGGAACACAGGATACAGCCCAGCTTGTGTTCAGAGCCAGGACCCCTCAATCTGGCCTTTCGGGGGGGTTCAGGGTGCTGGGATCCCAGCCTAGGATCCCCTGAAAACCCACCTCCCAGTTCCCCAACCGAAGACTGACTCAACCCTTCCCCTCCGCCCCTTTTCTTTGTCCAGCTCCTGGGCAGAGGTGTCACCTCCCCTCCCCCAGGCCTAGCTCATGTTACCGCTGAATACCTGCATCTCACCTAAAATCCTCCCTGCTCTCCCATCCCCCACACAGACAGCCCCTGCTCCACCACACCTCTCCCCCCTCCGAGACTGAACTGAGCGGGGTCACTCTGCCCAGTGACCCGGGGAAGTTCGGGGCCCCCTCTCCGGGACAGCGCATCCGCTATCAGGTTGGCGCTTCCCTTCACGTGGACCACGTCCATGTCATAGTCCTGCAGGAGCAGGCTCCACCTCAGGAGCTTGGCGTTGGCTCCTTTCATCTGGTGCAGCCAGGTCAGGGGAGAGTGGTCGGTGCACACGGTGAAGTGGCGCCCAAAGAGATAGGGCTCCAGTTTCTTCAGGGCCCACACCATGGCCAGGCATTCCTTCTCGATGGCCGCATAGTTCTGCTCCCGGGGTAGCAACTTCTTGCTCAGGTACACGATGGGGTGTCTCTCCCCCTCTTCATCCTCCTGCATCAACACCGCCCCCAGCCCCGTATCTGAGGCGTCGGTAAACACCATAAAGGGCTGGTCAAAGTTTGGGTTTGCCAGAACTGGGCCTTTGAGCAGAGCCTCTTTCAGCGCCTGGAGAGCCTGCTGGCACTGCTCGGTCCAGACCACCTTGTCTGGCTTCCCCTCCTTGCACAGCTCAGTGATGGGGGCGGCTATGGCGCTAAAGTGGGGCACGAACCTCCGATAGTACCCCGCCATCCCAATAAAGGCCTGGACCTGCTTTTTGGTCTGGGGAGCGGGCCAGTCTCTGATCGCCTCCACCTTGGCTGGTTCCGGCTTTAGGCAGCCGCTCCCCACCCGATGGCCCAGGTAAGATACTTCCGCCATCCCCACCTTGCACTTCTCAGCCTTTACGGTCAGTCCAGCCTCCCGGAGTCGGTCCAGCACTCGTCTAACCTGGGACACGTGGTCCTCCCAGGTCTGGCTGAAGACGCAGATGTTGTCAATATACGCCACGGCAAAACTCTCCATCCCCCTCAGTAGCTGATCCACCAGGCGCTGGAAGGTGGCCGGCGCTCCCTTGAGGCCGAAGGGCAGGGTCAGAAACTCATGGCGCCCCAGAGGGGTGATAAAGGCTGATTTCAGCCTGGCATCTGCGTCCAGCGGCACTTGCCAGTAGCCCTTTGTAAGATCCATGGTGGTGAGGTACCGAGCGCCTCCCAGCTTGTCCAGGAGCTCGTCAGGCCTTGGCATGGGGTAGGCATCAGATACAGTGATGGCATTGAGCCTCCTATAGTCCACACAGAACCGGATCGACCCGTCCTTCTTGGGGACCAGCACCACTGGGGAGGCCCAGGGGCTGGCAGACGGCTGGATCACCCCCAAGGCCAGCATGTCCCTGACCTCTCTTTCTAGGTCTTGGGCAGTTTTCCCGGTGACCCGAAAAGGGGAGCATCGTATAGGGGGATGTGACCCGGTCTCCACCCGGTGGACAGTCAAATTAGTGCGTCCAGGCTGGTTGGAAAACAGCTGTCGGTACAGATGCAGCACCCCTCTGATCTCAGCCTGCTGGGCCGGGGTCAGCTGATCAGAGAGGGGAATCGCCTCCAGGGGGGAACCAGCCTTTGTCCCTGGGAATAGATCCACTAAAGGGTCATCCCCCGGCTCCTCCCAGTGCCCACACACGGCCAACACCATATTCCCCCGGTCATAATATGGCTTCATCATATTCACGTGGTACACCCGGCGGTGGTGCGCCCGGTTCGACAGCTCCACCACATAGTTTACCTCATTTAGCTGCTTGACAACCTTGAAGGGCCCTTCCCAGGCAGCCTGGAGTTTGTTTTTCCTCATGGGGATGAAAACCATCACCTGATCCCCGGTGGCGAAGGCGCGGGCCCGCGCCGTGTGGTCGTACCAGACCTTCTGCTTCCTCTGGGCTCGGGCCAGATTCTCCCTGCTATCCCCTGCCCGATGGTCCACAAACTCATCGGCCAGCCGGCCTGCGTGCTGCGGGTTCTCCGGCTTGTGGTCCATCAACCACAGCCTCAGGTCGGATGGGCACTGCGCATACAGGTGCTCCAGTACGAATAGGTCAAGCAGGTCCTCTCTAGTTTGGGCCCCAGCCGTCCACTTGCGGGCATATCCCTGCGCCCGGTTGACCAGTTGGAGGTATGTGACCTCCCGGGTCTTATGTTGACCCCGGAACCTCTTCCGGTACATCTCCGGGGTCAGCCCAAACTCGCGGAGCAGGGCCTCTTTGAACAGGTTGTAGTCCCGCGCCTCCGCCCCTCTCATTCGGCTGTACACCTCCACGGCGGTGGAGTCCAGTAAGGGGGTGAGGCACCGGATTCTGTCTGCGGGGTCCACCTCGTGCAGCTCGCAGGCATTCTCAAAGGCCGTCAGGAAGGTGTCTATGTCCTCCCCCTCCTTACGCGGGGCCAGGAAGCTCTTATCAAAGCTCTTTGTAGGCTTGGGCCCCCCCTCACTCACCGCAGCCGGGGCCTCCCTATTGTTCAGCTGGGCCAGTTCCAGCTCATGTTTACGTTGCTTCTCCTTCTCCCTCTCCTCGTGTTCGTGTTGCTTCTCCTTCTCCTCCCGCTCCTGCTGGCGCTGGGTCTCCTCGTGTTTACGCTGGTTCTCCTTCTCCTCCCGCTCCTGTCTCAGGTCTTGCCTCCTTAACTCGAGCGCCTCCCTGTCATATTCCAGCCGCCTCCGCTCCAGGGACAGGGAGCTCCGCCGGGACGATCCCCTGCTGGCCACTGAGCCCTCGGTAGTCGCTGGGCTCCCCCTCCCCCTACGCCTAGGGGTGGGGGGTCTCGGGACGCCCTCAGCGGCCGGCTGACCACTCCCAGCGGGAACAGACACTGGTGCCTGCGCTGCATCTGCCCGGCTGCTTCCCTCAGAGACAGGGACCGGTTCATTGACGCGGTCTCTCTCCTCCAGCCGGGCAATCAGCTGGGCCTTGGTGAGCTTCCCACAGCGCAGCCCCCTCTGCTTGCACAGCTCCACCAGCTCCCACTTGCGCTGCGTGGCATACATCTTCCTGCTGGCCACTCGCAGGCCGGGGTGCTCGCCGCTCCCCACAGGTTCCAGGGGGACCCCTAGTGTGCCAGTCCTTGAGGTCACCCCCTCTCTGCCAGGGTCGAGCTGCAGACTCCTCCGCCCCTGGGATTGCTCGCTGTGATCCCCCGGGGGACCCTGTTACTGCAAAGTCCTTCTCTCTGGCCACACTCGCCCAGGGGTGAATCGCCCCTTCGTTTTACTGCTCCCCAGCCACTTACTGCAGGAAGCGCCATCCACGGGGTGCAGTCGATCCCACCGCTACCACCAGTTGTCACGGAGTATGGGGGAGTCTGGCCCTGCACCCCTCTTCCTGGGACTCACAGTGACTCTCAGCCAGCCAGTAAAACAGAAGGTTTATTGAACAACAGGAACACAGGATACAGCCCAGCTTGTGTTCAGAGCCAGGACCCCTCAATCTGGCCTTTCTGGGGGGTTCAGGGTGCTTGGATCCCAGCCTAGGATCCCCTGAAAACCCACCTCCCAGCTCCCAAACCGAAGACTGACTCAACCCTTCCCCTCCGCCCCTTTCCTTTGTCCAGCTCCTGGGCAGAGGTGTCACCTCCCCTCCCCCAGGCCTAGCTCATGTTACCGCTGAATACCTGCATCTCACCTAAAATCCTCCCTGCTCTCCCATCCCCCACACAGACAGTCCCTGCTCCACCACAAGAGCACCCCATACTGAGCCCCCCGACCCACAGCACAGCACCCCCCCAGCACCCCGCCCCGATTGCAAAGGGAGAGCGCCCCCTACTGAGCCCCCTGACCCACAGCACGGCGCCCCCCACCCCGACTGCCATGGGCGAGCACCCCCAACCTGCTCCCCACAGCACAGCCCCTCCCCCCAGTGCCTGGCCCCCATTGCGAAGGGTGAGCGCCCCCTACTGAGCCCCCCAACCCGCTCCCCACAGCACGCCCCCCCAATTCCCACGGGAGAGCACCCCGTACTGAGCCCCCCCAACCCGCTCCCCACAGCACAGCCCCTCCCCCTCAGTGCCTGGCCCCCATTGCGAAGGGAGAGCGCCCCCTACTGAGCCCCCCAACCCACAGCCCTGCACCCCACCCCAGTGCCCGGCCCTGATTGCTAAGGGAGAGCACCCCGTACTGAGCCCCCCAACCCGCACCCCACAGCACAGCCCCTCCCCCCCAGTGCCTGGCCCCCATTGCGAAGGGAGAGCACCCCGTACTGAGCCCCCCAACCCGCTTCCCACAGCACAGCCCCTCCCCCCCAGTGCCTGGCCCCCATTGCGAAGGGAGAGCACCCCGTACTGAGCCCCCCAACCCGCTCCCCACAGCACGGCGCTCCCTAGCTGGGGGGGTCGGGGGGGCAGGGGGACACACATGGAAACCACCACTAGGCCTTTACATCAAAATACCTGACGAGCCTTTATTTCATTAGTTAATTAATCAACACCAGACGGACAGATGGGGGCGGGGGGCGTTACTGAATGGACTGATAGAAGCAGGGGGAACCAGGGGGTGGGGGGCAGAGCTAGGGTAGTGGGGGAAATGGGGGGTTCTGAGCTGGGGGGGCCAGAGCCCTGGGGACAATAGGGGGCTCGGAGCTGGGACACTGGGGGGCAGAGCCCGGGGGGGGGAATAGGGGTCTTGAAGCATGTCGGGGGGGAGCCGTCACCCCAATGGGGGGGGCAGTTGGCTTGTGGGGGAGAGACGTGGGGCCCAGGGATACGCCGGCCTGCAGAGGGAGGGGTCATTGGGGGGCAGAGATTGGGGGGCAGCCCCTCCCCGGCGCCCACAGGCTGGCTACATTCAGAGACGGACGGGACATGGGGGATGTAACCCCTCCCCCGCCACATTAGCACTCACTGGGCCCTGGGGGGGGGGTCCCCGTTACTCAGGCAGATACCTCAGCAGGGGCTCCCCCCCCGATGCCCCCCTCCGCCCCCCAACAGCTGCCTCCTCCTCCTCTTCCTCCGTCCTCTTGGCCCGCTGCAGCTGGGGTGCCCCCGCCTCGGGGCCCTCCCCGTCACCCCCCAGCCGCTTCACGCGCAGCAGGGTGGGGGGGTCTTCCTCCAGCCCCCGGCGCAGGCGTCTGGGGTGGCGGGGGGGTCGCGTCTCGCCACCCCCCGCGAGGATCCGGCCCACCAGGTACCTGCGAGCCAGAGGAAAAACAGAGCTAGAACCCAGGCGTCCGGGGTCCCAGCCCCTCCGCTCTAACCACTAAATACGCCTCCCCTCCCAGAGCTGGGGAGAGAACCCAGGAGTCCGGGCTCCCAGCCCCCCCTGCTCTAACCACTGGACCCCACTCCCCTCCCAGAGCCAGGGAGAGAACCCAGGAGTCCTAAATCCGAAAGCCCTACTGGGGGGCACGGCCTTTTCCCTCTAGGGGGCGCTGACCCCCATGCGGCCCCAGTGGGGATGGGACTGGGTGCCTCAGGGGGGTGGGGAATGGGGCCCGGGGCCCGGCCCTTCTCCAGGCACCTCAGCATCTCCGCATCCATCTCCCCAGGCTCCTCATCACCCGGCTCGTCCTGGTGGTTCTCGTAGGCCCCGTCCGTCCGGTAGCGGCTCAGCTGGGGTGGGGGCGGGGCCCGGGGCCTGGGGGGGGCGCCCGCCCCGGTCTCATCGTAATCGGGGTACGGGGCCCCCCTGGCCTGGTCCCACAGCTGCAAGAGGGAGGCCAGGGGGACCGATTCCTGGAGGAGGCGCTGGAGGGCCAGGGCGGCCTGGGCCCCGTCCTGCCTCCAGCGGCCACCGGGGGGCGCCTCCTGGAGCCACGGGGTGCCCCCCGGCTCGTCCTCCCGCCACCGGCCCGCAGGGGGCGCCCCCAGCCTCTCCAGCGCCTGGGCCAGCAGCTCGTCCTGGGCCAGCGGCCCCAGCCGGGGGTAGTAGATCTCGTTGGCCAGCCCCATCTCCCCCTCGTAGGGAGCCCCCCGCAGGTCCCGTCGGAATCGCCGAGGGCCCCCGGCCGCCTCGTGGGGCAGCGCCCCCCTGGGGCCGGCGGGAAGAGCCTGTGGGGAAAACACCGAGAGAAAGAGGCAGAGAGGTGAATGGACGGTACCCAGCGAACCCAGGAGTCCTGGCTCCCAGAACCCCCCGCTCTAACCACTAGCCCCCACTCCCCTCCCAGACCAAGAGAGAACCCAGGAGTCCTGGCTGCCAGAACCCCCGCCCCCTGCTCTAACCACTAGCCCCCACTCCCCTCCCAGACCAAGAGAGAACCCAGGAGTCCTGGTTCCCAGAACCCCCCCCCGCTCTAACCACTAGCCCCCACTCCCCTCCCAGACCAAGAGAGAACCCAGGAGTCCTGGCTCCCAGCCCCCCCCCCTGCTCTAACCACTAGCCCCCACTCCCCTCCCAGACCAAGAGAGAACCCAGGAGTCCTGGCTCCCAGCTCCCCCCCCCGCTCTAACCACTGGACCCCACTCCCCTCCCAGAGCCGGGGAGAGAACCCAGGAGTCCTGGCTCCCAGCGCCCCCCCTCCCACATCCTGCTCTGACCACCAGACCCCGCTCCCCTCCCAGAGCCAGGAGTGCTGCTCCTTTCAGCACAGGGCAGCTCCTCGCCTTTTCCAGCTAATGGAGGGGGGTGGGTCAGCAAATGGGGGGGCAGGTCTGGGAGATGGTGGGGGAGGGGCATCTCTGCAGTGATCCCCCCCCCCATGTGTCTGTGGCAGCCGGGCTCTGCAGGCTGAGTCACTAGGAGTGCGGGGGGGGGGGGGGGTTGGCTGGCAGCTGGGGGAGATGGGGAGGGGTTCGGGGGGGGTGGCCTCCCAGGCATCACGGGCTGCCCGTGTCTGCGGCTGGCGGGGCCCCTTCTCGTTCTTTCTCTCTCCCCCCCCCGCTTGCCCTCCCCCCTGCGCAGGGCTCCTGGCTCCCGTCTGCTGCTGAAATGCAGCTGCTTCTGGGGCGGAGTGCGACAGTGACACAGAACCCCCCATCCCCCTCCGTCCTCTGGACCGCCCATCCCCCTCACACACCCCATCCCCCTAGACCGCCACCCCCCAAACACCCCATCCCCCTCAAACACCCCAATCCCCCTAGACCCCACACGACCCAAACACCCCGATCCCCATCCCCCTAGACCGCCACCCCCCAAACACCCCAATCCCCATCCCCCTAGAACGCCACCCCCCAAACACCCCGATCCCCATCCCCCTAGACCGCCACCCCCCAAACACCCCCATCCCCCTCAAACACCCCAATCCCCCTAGACCGCCACCCCCCAAACACCCCAATCCCCATCCCCCTAGATCGCCACCCCCCAAACACCCCAATCCCCCTCCCCCCTAGACCGCCACCCCCCAAACACCCCAATCCCCCTCCCCCCTAGACCGCCACCCCCCAAACACCCCCATCCCCCTCAAACACCCCATCCCTTTAGACCGCCACCCCCCAAACACCCCGATCCCCATCCCCCTAGATCGCCCCCCCAAACACCCCGATCCCCAGACCCCCTAGACCCCCAAACGCAGCCCACCCCCTTTAGACACCCCACACCCACCTCGATCCCCCTCAGCGCCACCGTCTCGACTGAGAGGGGGAATTCACAGCAGCCCCCGCCCCGATCTCCTGCGCTGGGGGGCTGGGGCTGGGCCTCAATGGAGGTGGGGCAGCCCCAGAGATGGGACCATCAGCTCCCCCACGAGACTCCCCTGGGTCCGGGTACATCCCCCGCCCCCCCCCCCCGAGACCATAATAAGGACTGGGGGGAAGGGGGCGTGGGGTTCGCGTAGGGGGGGAGAGATGGGGGGCCGGGGGGCGATGAGGGGAGCTGGGGGTGCCGGGGGAGAGATGGGGCGCAGGGGGGCGATGAGGGGAGCTGGGGGTGCCGGGGGGGGTGAGGGGAGCTGGGGGTGCCGGGGGGTACCGGGGGGGTGAGGGGAGCTGGGGGTGCCGGGGGGCGCAGGGGGGCGATGAGGGGAGCTGGGGGTGCCGGGGGAAGATGAGGGGAGATGGGGGTGCCGGGGGGGAGGAGGGGAGCTGGGGGCGCAGGGGGGCGATGAGGGGAGATGGGGGTGCGGGGGGGTACCGGGGGGGGGTGAGGGGAGCTGGGGGTGCCGGGGGGTGCCAGGGGGCAAACCGGGAGAGAGGAGGGCGCCGGGGGCAGGTGGGGAGAGATGGGGCGCGGGGCTCGGGGGTGCCGGGGGGTGAGGGGAGCTGGGGGTGCCGGGGGGGATGAGGGGAGCTGGGGGTACCGGGGGGGGTGAGGGGAGCTGGGGGTGCCGGGGGGCGCAGGGGGGGCGATGAGGGTGCCGGGGGCAGGTGGGGAGAGATGGGGCGCGGGGCTCGGGGGTCCCGGGTCCCCTCCCTACCTTCCCGGCGGCGGGGCGCAGCGCGCAGAGCAGAGCCGCCAGCATCAGGGTCGGAGCCATCGCGCAGGGACCGGACCGCGGGGAGGGGGCGACACGGACCGGCGCAGGGAGCAGCCGCTGCAGCGAAACCAGCCCCGCCCCGAGCCCCGCCCTCCCCGCTGCATCCAGCCCCCCCCCCCCGATCCTCCCCGCTGCATCCAGCCCCCCCCCCGATCCTCCCCCCTGCACCCAGCCCCCCCATCCCCCCGATCCTCCCCCCTGCATCCAGCCCCCCCCATCCCCCGGGATCCCCCCCCCTGCATCCAGCCCCCCCCCCCGGATCCTCCCCGCTGCATCCAGCCCCCCCCCCCCCGGATCCTCCCCCCTGCACCCATCCCCCCCCTCCCCCGGGATCCCCCCCCCTGCCTCCAGCCCCCCCCTCCCCACCCTGCATCCAGCCCCCCCTCCCCCCGGATCCTCCCCCCTGCATCCAGCCCCCCATCCCCCCGGATCCTCCCCCCTGCATCCAGCCCCCCCCCCGATCCTCCCCCCTGCATCCAGCCCCCCCATCCCCCCCGGATCCTCCCCCCTGCATCCATCCAGCCCCCCCGGATCCTCCCCCCTGCATCCAGCCCCCCATCCCCCCGGATCCTCCCCCCTGCATCCAGCCCCCCCCCGATCCTCCCCGCTGCATCCAGACCCCCCATCCCCCCCGACCCTCCCCGCTGCATCGTGCCCCCCCATCCCCCGGGATCCTCCCCCCTGCATCCAGCCCCCCCCATCCCCCCGGATCGTCCCCCCCCCTGCATCCATCCCCCCCCATCCCCCCGGATCCTCCCCCCTGCATCCAGCCCCCCCCATCCCCCCGGATCCTCCCCCCTGCATCCAGCCCCCCCCTCCCCCCGGCTCATCCCGCCTGAATCCAGCACCCCCTCCCTCCTGCATCCGGCCCCCCCATCCCCCCGGATCCTCCACCCTGCATCCAGCCCCCCCCCGATCCTCCCCCCTGCACCCAGCCCCCCCCATCCCCCCGGATCCCCCCCCTGCAACCACCCCCCCCCGCTACACCCCCCTTCATCCCGCCCCCCCATCCCCCGCCTGCATCCCGCCCCCCATCGCCCCCCCCCTGCATCCAGCCCCCCCCTCCCCCCGGATCCTCCCCCCTGCATCCAGCCCCCCCATCCCCCCGATCCTCCCCCCTGCATCCAGCCCCCCCCGATCCTCCCCCCTGCACCCAGCCCCCCCCATCCCCCCGGATCCTCCCCCCTGCATCCAGCCCCCCCCATCCCCCCGATCCTCCCCCCTGCATCCAGCCCCCCCCCGATCCTCCCCCCTGCACCCAGCCCCCCCCATCCCCCCGGATCCTCCCCCCTGCATCCAGCCCCCCCATCCCCCCGGATCCTCCCCCCTGCATCCAGCCCCCCCTTCCCCCCGATCCTCCCCCCTGCATCCAGCCCCCCCATCCCCCCGGTTGATCCCCCGTGCATCCTCCCCCCCCCTCCCTCCTGCATCCGGCCCCCCCATCCCCCCGGATCCTCCCCCCTGCATCCAGCCCCCCCCTGCATCCAGCCCCCCCATCACTCCGGGACCCCCCCCGCACCCATCCCTCCCGCATCCCCCCCGGATCCTCCCCCCTGCATCCAGCCCCCCCCATCCCCCCGGTGCCCCCCCCTGCATCCAGCCCCCCCATCCCCCCCGATCCTCCCCCCTGCATCCAGCCCCACCAGCCCCCCGGATCCTCCCCCCTGCATCCAGCCCCCCCCATCCCCCCGGATCCCCCCCCTGCCTCCGGCCCCCCCTGCCCCCCGGTGCCTCCCCCCGGCATCCGGCCCCCCCATCCCCCCCGATCCTCCCCCCTGCATCCAGCCCCCCCATCCCCCCGGATCCTCCCCCCTGCATCCAGCCCCCCCCGGATCCTCCCCCCTCCTTCCATCCCACCCCATCCCCCCCGATCCTCCCCCCTGCATCCAGCCCCCCCCGGATCCTCGCCCCTGCATCCAGCCCCCCCCCTCCCCCCGGATCCTCCCCCCTGCATCCAGCCCCCCCCGGATCCTCCCCCCTTCTTCCAGCCCCCCCATCCCCCCGGATCCTCCCCCCTGCATCCAGCCCCCCATCCCTCCTGCATCCAGCCCCCCCCGGATCCTCCCCCCTGCATCCAGCCCCCCCCGGATCCTCCCCCCTGCATCCAGCCCCCCCCATCCCCCCGGATCCTCCCCCCTGCACCCAGCCCCCCCCGGCCCCTCCCCCCCTCATCACGCCCCCCCTTCCCCCCGTAGCCTCCCCCGTGCATCCAGCCCCCCCCGGATCCTCCCCCCTGCAACCAGCCCCCCCCCTCCCCCCGGATCCCCCCCCTGCATCCAGCCCCCCCATCCCCCCGGATCCTCCCCCCTGCATCCAGCCCCCCCATCCCCCCGGATCCCCCCCCTGCATCCAGCCTCCCATCCCCCCGGATCCTCCCCCCTGCATCCAGCCCCCCCATCCCCCCGGATCCTCCCCCCTGCATCCAGCCCCCCCATCCCCGGGATCCTCCCCGCTGCATCCAGCCCCCCCCATCCCCCCGGATCCTCCCCCCTGCATCCAGCCCCCCCATCCCCCCCGATCCTCCCCCCTGCATCCAGCCCCCCCATCCCCCCCGATCCTCCCCCCTGCATCCACCCCCCCCCCCCCGATCCTCCCCCCTGCATCCAGCCCCCCCATCCCCCCGGATCCTCCCCCCTGCATCCAGCCTCCCCATCCCCCCGGATCCTCCCCCCTGCATCCAGCCCCCCCATCCCCCCCCTGAATCCAGCCACCCCATCCCCCCGGATCCTCCCCGCTGCATCCAGCCCCCCCCCCCGATCCTCCCCCCTGCATCCAGCCCCCCCCTCCCGCGGGATCCCCCCCCCCGCATCCAGCCCCCCCATCCCCCCCGATCCTCCCCCCTGCATCCAGCCCCCCCCGGATCCTCCCCCCTGCATCCAGCCTCCCCATCCCCGGGATCCCCCCCCTGCAGGGGCTGCGGGTCGGGAGCGGGCGGCACAAGCAGGGCTGGGGGGGGGCATCTTGGTCCCTCCCTGATCATTAATTTCTGCTTCCTGCAGCCTCCATTGCCATGGAGACAGAATGACTCATTTATGAAGGGGAGGGGGGAGAGAAAGTGCATGATGGGATAGACCCAAGGTGGCCTCACTCCCGCACCCCCCCCCATCCTGGCCGGTGCCCCTCACTCCCGACCTGCAGCCCCTGCTAGCCCAGCCCTGGGCTCCCCACCAGCTCTGCCGGTGCCCCTCACTCCCGACTTGCAGCCCCCGCTAGCCCAGCCCTGGGCTCCCCCCCAGCTCTGTCGGTGCCCCTCACTCCCGACCTGCAGCCCCTGCTCCCCACAGCCCTGTCCTCCAGCTCTGCCGGTGCCCCTCACTCCCGACTTGCAGCCCCCGCTAGCCCAGCCCTGGGCTCCCCCCAAGCCCTGCCAGTGCCCCTCACTCCCGACTTGCAGCCCCTGCTAGCCCAGCCCTGGGTTCCCCCCAGCTCTGCCAGTGCCCCTCACTCCCGACCTGCAGCCCCTGCTCGCCCAGCCCTGGGTTCCCCCCAAGCCCTGCCGGTGCCCCTCACTCCCGACCTGCAGCCCCTGCTAGCCCAGCCCTGGGTTCCCCCCAGCCCTGCCAGTGCCCCTCACTCCCGCCCCGCAGCCCCCTGTTGCATTTGGCAAGTCTCCGACCCCCCCGTCACTGGCGGGTGTTGTGAGAGCTGTAAATACAGGGAGCCGCAGCGTGAGCAGCCGGGGCCGATGAGCCCTGGGGGAGGCTGCATCTCACTGTCTGCTCGGGAATGAATTAGTTATGGCAGAATCCATTAGTGCCCATTTCTTCTCTGCCGCCTTCCCTGGTTCCCGGCCCAGCCCCCTACGACCTCAGTCCTCGGCTGCCGAACTGAGAGAGTCCAGGTCAGCACTGAGCTGCGGCCACCTCTGGGGCGGGGCAGCTGAGGAACAGCCACACATAACGCCACACGGGGACGGCTTGCCCAGCACTGTGATGCGGCCACCTCTGGATGGAAGGATGGATACATGGAGTGTTGGGATGGAAGGATGCATGGATGGATGAGGTGTCGGGCTGGATGGATGGAAGGCTGGATAGGGTGTCGGGATGGATGGGATGTCAGGACGGGGTGTTTGGATGGATGGAAGGATGGATGGATGGGGTGTCAGGATGGATGGATGGAAGGCTGGATGGGGGTGTCAAGACGGGGTGTTTGGATGGAAGGATGGATACATGGGGTGTCAGGATGGGGTGTTTTGATGGAAGGATGCATGGATGGATGGAAGGATGGATGGATGAGGTGTCGGGATGGATGGAAGGCTGGATAGGGTGTCGGGATGGATGGGGTGTCAGGACGGGGTGTTTGGATGGAAGGATGGATGGATGAGGTGTCGGGATGGATGGATGAAAGGCTGGATAGGGTGTCGGGATGGATGGGGTGTCGGGACGGGGTGTTTTGATGGATGGATGGATGGAAGGATGGATGGATGGGGTGTTGGATGGATGGAAGGCTGGATAGGGTGTCGGGATGGATGGGGTGTCAGGACGGGGTGTTTGGATGGAAGGATGGATGGATGGATGGGGTGTTGGATGGAAGGATGGAAACATAGGGTGTCAGGATGGGGTGTTTTGATGGAAGGATGCATGGATGGATGGAAGGATGGTGGATGAGGTGTCGGGATGGATGGATGGATGGAAGGCTGGATAGGGTGTCGGGATGGATGGGGTGTCAGGACGGGGTGTTTGGATGGAAGGATGGATGGATGGGGTGTTGAGACGGAAGGATGGATGGATGAGGTGTCGGGATGGATGGATGGAAGGCTGGATAGGGTGTCGGGATGGATGGGGTGTCGGGACGGGGTGTTTTGATGGATGGATGGATGGAAGGCTGGATAGGGTGTCGGGATGGATGGGGTGTCAGGACGGGGTGTTTGGATGGAAGGATGGATGGATGGGGTGTTGGATGGATGGATGGATGGATGGAAGGCTGGATAGGGTGTCGGGATGGATGGGGTGTCGGGACGGGGTGTTTTGATGGATGGATGGATGGATGGATGGATGGATGAGGTGTCGGGATGGATGGATGGAAGGATGGATAGGGTGTCGGGATGGATGGGGTGTCAGGACGGGGTGTTTGGATGGAAGGATGGATGGATGGGGTGTTTTGATGGATGGATGGATGGAAGGCTGGATAGGGTGTCGGGATGGATGGGGTGTCAGGACGGGGTGTTTGGATGGAAGGATGGATGGATGGGGTGTTGGATGGATGGATGGATGGATGGAAGGCTGGATAGGGTGTCGGGATGGATGGGGTGTCAGGACGGGGTGTTTGGATGGAAGGATGGATGGAAGGATGAGGTGTCAGGATGGATGGATGGAAGGCTGGATAGGGTGTCCGGATGGATGGGGTGTCGGGACGGGGTGTTTTGATGGATGGATGGATGGATGGAAGGCTGGATAGGGTGTCGGGATGGATGGGGTGTCAGAACGGGGTGTTTGGATGGAAGGATGGATGGATGGGGTGTTTTGATGGATGGATGGATGGAAGGCTGGATAGGGTGTCGGGATGGATGGGGTGTCAGGACGGGGTGTTTGGATGGAAGGATGGATGGGGTGTTTTGATGGATGGATGGATGGAAGGCTGGATAGGGTGTCGGGATGGATGGGGTGTCAGGACGGGGTGTTTGGATGGAAGGATGGATGGATGGGGTGTTGGATGGATGGATGGATGGATAGGGTGTCGGGATGGATGGGGTGTCAGGACGGGGTGTTTGGATGGAAGGATGGATGGATGGATGGGGTGTTGGATGGATGGATGGAAGGCTGGATGGGGGTGTCAGGACGGGGTGTTTTGATGGATGGATGGAAGGATGGATGGATGAGGTGTCGGGATGGATGGATGGAAGGCTGGATAGGGTGTCGGGATGGATGGGGTGTCAGGACGGGGTGTTTGGATGGAAGGATGGATGGATGGGGTGTTGGATGGATGGATGGATGGATGGATGGAAGGCTGGATAGGGTGTCGGGATGGATGGGGTGTCAGGACGGGGTGTTTGGATGGAAGGATGGATGGATGGGGTGTTGGATGGATGTGGTGCCTGGGGATTGATGGGGTGTCTGGGGATGCTGCGAGGGCGATAGAAGGGGGGATGGGGTAACACAAGGAGGCAGAAGAGGGCGGTTCTGACCCAGGACCCCCCCCCCACACACACACCGGAGACAGGGACTGTCACGGTGCAGCAGAGGGGTGAATAGCAGCCCCCGGCTCCCCAACCCGTGCTGAGGTAAGGGGTGGATCCGGGGGTGGGTGGGTTCGGAGGCTGTGTATTGAGGTGTGGGTTTTGTCCGTGTTGTTGCGTGTATGTAGGACACCTGTGCCTATCTTGCTGGGTGTGACTGTGGGTGTGTATCTATTTTGTGAGAAACGAATAGGACATGGGGTCTTTCCCCCACAAAGCCGGGGGTAAAAACCCAGGTGTCCTGGCTCCCCCCCCATCCGTGTTGTTTATCTTCCCATCCCTGAGAGCTGGTTATATTCCCACAGGGGTTGGAGATTTATGGGTCTGTTATTTCCACCTCTGCTGCCCTCTCCTTTGAACCCAGGCGTCCGGGCGGGGAAATCAGGAAGCCAAGGCCCAGCGGCTGCCTCACCTCTGACCCCCCTCCCCCACTTTCATCTCCTGCCAGCTCCGGTACCTGCTGTGCTGGGACCTCCCCCTCCCCCCAGCCGCACAGAGCAGGACTCCTGGGTTCTCTCCTGGCTCTGGGAGGGGAATGGGGTCTAGTGGTTAGAGCAGGGGGGCTGGGAGCCAGGACTCCTGGGTTCTCTCTGAGGCCCTGGGAGAGGAGTGGGCTCTAGTGGGTTAGAGCCGGGGCGGGGAGAGGCTGGGAGCTAGGACTCCTGGGTTCTCTCCCTGGCTCTGGGAGGGGAGTGGGGTGTGCTGGGTCAGAGCTGCGGGGCTGGGAGCTAGGACTCCTGGGTTCTCTCCCTGGCTCTGGGAGGGGAGTGGGGTGTGCTGGGTCAGAGCTGCGGGGCTGGGAGCTAGGACTCCTGGGTTCTCTCCCTGGCTCTGGGAGGGGAGTGGGGTGTGCTGGGTCAGAGCAGGGGGGCTGGGAGCCAGGACTCCTGGGTTCTCTCTGAGGCCCTGGGAGAGGAGTGGGCTCTAGTGGGTTAGAGCCGGGGCGGGGAGAGGCTGGGAGCCAGGACTCCTGGGCTCTCTCCCTGGTTCTGGGAGGAGGGTAGTGTCTAGCGAAGTGGAAAAGTGCCTTAAAGAAGTTGCTACGGTAATTCAGTGTCAGAGCCCGAAATAAAACCCAGGAGTCCTAGCTCCCAGCAACAGCCCCCCACCTCCCCACTAGCTCCCCCTCCCCACTTGTCTGCAGGGAGGGGTCACTCTGACGCATCCGGTCATTCGCTAGCTCCCTTTCCACTCACCCAGCCAGAAGCCAAAACCTTTGAAAAGCCCAGGGCTGGGCGAGCAGGGGGTGCGGGTCGGGATTGAGGGGCACTGGCAGAGCCGTGGGGAGGGGACAGGGCTGGGGGTGCAGAGGGCTGCGGGTCAGGATTCAGGGGCACCGGCAGAGCTGTGTGGGGCGAGTTCTCTAACCATTACACCTGCTGTTCCTACCCTGATGTCTGGCTGCAGCCCAGTCCCCGCTGACGGTCGTGGGGTGGATGCACTATCGAAGGGCATCGCAGGAGACCCACGCAGATTCTCCACGTTGGAGAGTAAGTGCCTGTCTCATTGCAGCTCCTCAACTCATAAGGAGAATTCGTCTGGCGCGGAGGTGCAGCCACCTCTGGGGCGGGGCAGCTGGGGAACAGCTGCACATAACGCTGCACAGGGAGGGCTTGTGCGGCGCGGAGATGCAGCCACCTCTGGGGCGGGGCAGCTGGGGTGGCGCCGCACAGCGGATGGGGCTGCTGCTGACAGTCTGGTTGCTCCCAGGGGATGTGGATTGTCCCAGCCGGAGATCTCTGCCTGGGGAAGAGGTTCAGCCCAGCGAGGAGACATCGCTAATTCTCCTGCCCCTGCCCACTGAGAAAGCAGGGAGAGGTATGAGGGAGTGGGGGCTAGTGGTTTAGAGCACAGGGGGGGGAGGGCTGGGAGCCAGGACTCCTGGGTTCTCTCGCCAGCTCTGGAGGAGAGGGGGTCTGGTGGGGCGGGGCTGGAAGCCAGGACTCCTGGGTTCCATCTCCGTTGTCCCCTCTGCTTTCAGACTCGCCACCCCAGCCCTCGGGGGGCCCTGCGGTCACCCGCTGCCCTGAGCGCTGGAGGGACCAGGCTTTGCTCCCGGTGCCCCCGGTGGCTCCGGCCCGGCGGGGGAAGCAGCGTCTGGGCTCCACCGCGTCTGTCTGCAGCCACCAGAGCTGTAAATCCACCGCCTCGCACATCCAGGAGGTAGCTGGGGATGGTGAGTGCGGGGCTGGGCTGGCAGGGGCTGCGGGTCGGGAGTGAGGGGCACCGGCAAAGCTGGGGGCACAGGGCTGGGCTGGCAGGGGCTGCGGGTCGGGAGTGAGGGGCACCGGCAGGGCTGGGCTGGCAGGGGCTGCGGGTCGGGAGTGAGGGGCACCGGCAGGGCTGGGGCGGGGGAGAGGAGCCCAGGGTTGGGTTCGGGTTGCCGGTTTCGCCCACAGTTGGGCATCAATTTAGCATCCGCCCAGGGTACCCTTGGGAGCTCGTTAACTCAATTATTATTATGGCCATTTCCGCCGAGATAGAAAAACAAACAGTAAGGAGGCTGGGCTGGGAGCCAGGACTCCTGGGTTCTTTCACTGGCTATGGATGGGGAGTGGGGTCTAGTGCTTAGAGTGGGGGGGGGGTGTTGGGAACCAGGACTCCTGGGTTCTTTCACTGGCTATGGATGGGGAGTGGGGTCTAGTGGTTAGAGTGGGGGGGGCTGGGCACCAGGACTCCTGGGTTCTCTCTCCAGCTCTGGGAGGGGAGTGGGGTCTAGGGGTTGCGGATGGCCCGGGATCCCGGACTCCTGGGTTCTCTCTTGGGCTCAGCTCACCCTCTGCCCCCCCTTTCTCTCCCCCAGACCGCTGCGCTCACTGCGCCCTGGCCTGCCTGTTCTGCGAGTTCCTGGCGCTCTGCTCCCTGGCGCTGGACGGGCTGGGCTGCGGGACGCTGTGCCTGGCGGGGGGGTGCTGTGCCGGGGGGGACCCCGCAGGGCAGGGCTGTGGAGGAGGCGGCTGCCCCTGCGGAGGGGGGTGCGGGCTCCTCCAGGACTGCTGCGACTCCGCCGACTGCCTGGAAATCTGCCTGGAGTGCTGCTCCATCTGCTTCCCCAGCTGACCCAGGGCTGGGGCTCGGCCCCCCATCCCAAAGAACCCCCCCACTAGGTAAGGGCCCCCCGCCCCTCATCATCCCACCCCATTGCTTTCTGCTCCTAATCTTGGCTCTCTATGGGCTAAGCCCCGCCCCATCCAATGATGTCATTGGATGGACCAAGTCACGCCCCCATGAAGGGTGATGTCACCCAGTGACCCAAGTCACACCTCCACTCATGACGTCATTCAATGAGACAAGGGCTATTGGCTGCTCACCGGGCGGGTCCTCACAAGGCAACAAGCCCCACCCATCTTACTGGGGCCTCATCAGAGGTGGTAAGCCACGCCCACAATGGTGGTGATGTCAGAGTAGAACAAGCCACACCCTATCTACTGTGATGTCATCAAAGGGTCTGCCCAGGTGTCTAGGCAGTGACACCTTCAAATAGCCCCAGCAGGGGGGCGGGGCCTTCAGGAAGCCACACCTCTAGGCAGTGATGTCATTGAATGCTTGGGTGTGGTTGCCAGAGCTCCTCCTCCTCTGCTGTGATGTCATCAAACGGACTCAGATGTCACAAGGTGGAGGAGTATTAACCCCGTGGGTGCTGTCCCCAGCTCTGCCGGTGCCCCTCACTCCCGACCCGCAGCCCCTGCCAGCCCAGCCCTGGGCTCCCCTCCAGCTCACTCACAGTGGGTGCCGTGTCTCCCAGGAGGAGGGATAATTGGGGCTGGGTTGGGGCAGATTCCCTCGGGAGAGCTGGAGACTTTGCTGTGAGTCCTGGTTCCACCATTCTCACCCTCGCAGAGACGGGAGGATGCCATGGCCCTGAAGCTGCCCCCCCCCCAGGCCTCAAAGAGCAGCAGACAAAGGGGGAGCCCCCCCCCATGTTCATTCTCTTTTAAATAAATTGCATGAGCGCTTTACGCCGACCTCGTTTTTTGGAGGGGATGGGTTGTTGGGCTAGAACTCCCAGCATGCACCGCTCCTGATTGCCCCCCCCGCTAGAAATTCCTGCAATTGGCTCCCCAAGGAACTGCAAATCCCAGCGTGCACTGCACCTTATCCTCCCCAGGGAACCACAAATCCCAGTATGCAATGCGCCTCGACCTGCCCCCCCCTCACCCCAGGGAACTACACATCCCAGCATGCATTGCTCTTGCTGGGAGGGGTTTTGCGAAACACTGCGGCTCCAGGAGCCTAGGGCACTGCAATGCCTAGAAGGCAGGGCCCCAGGTCAGATGACCCATGGAGACTACAATTCCCACCATGCAGTACTGCACTTACACTGCGCATGCGCTGATCGAATGAGGGGAAGGTTTTTTGCGCCTGCGCAATAGGGTACACTTCACTGGGCTAGGCCTCCTGCGCAGGCGCAGTGAACGCGAGCCGTTCTCTGCGCAGGCGCACTGAGGAAAACCCGCCGCCGTCAGCCCAGCTCCGTTCTCCATAGTCCCCAGTTCACGGAGGCTGCCCCCCCCGCCCGACTCCGTCCCCCCCTAGCGCCGCCGCCCTAGCTTCCGCTTCCGGCTTGGGAAACAACCACTTCCGGTTCGGCGCCGTCTCTTCGCGCGGCTTCGGTCGCCTCCGGCGCGGTAAGCAGCGGTCGGGCAAGGAAGCTTGTGCGCCTGCGCCGCCGGTGGGCAGGCGGGTGCCCGTGCGCATGCGCGCAGCGGGAGGCTGGGGAAGCACGTTTCAACCGCCGCGGGCAGGTTCCCCTGCTGCGCGTGCGCCGCGGCTGCACCCTGTGCGGTGCTCGGACGTTGGGCCTCAGGGCGCATGTGCAGAGGCGATACCCATTAAGGTGGGACCTACAATAACTGATCACGTTGGATGGGGGGGGTGTGGTGTTTGCTAAAGGAGGTTGCCACTGATATATTATTGTAGGCCCTACAATAATATATGTAACATTTGATTTATTCCTGGTGGGGATGGATTCAGCACCTTGGGACAACACAACTGACTTATTGTAGGACCTACAATAACAGATCCATAATTTACCAGGACTCTGGATCAATCTTACCAATTAACGCAGGGCCTACTGTCAGAAGTGTGTAATTAATTTAACTCCAGTGACAATATACATATTCATGGAGGGCTGAGAATCATGTATCCACATTAATGCAGAACCTGTGCCAACACACTTCATTAACGCAGGGCCTAGAATAATATGTCTCTACTTAATTTGGATCCGGAAAATAAATGATATGAAAGAAATTGCAAGGTGATTGCGGGAGAGAGCGTTACTAGTCAACAGAGACCCCTCACCTTGGATACGTTTCTTAGGACAAAGATGTAGAGAAAAGCAAAGAGAATAACACCACAGATAAGGTGGCAAATACTACAGGGTGATGCTGGAAAGGTCTTTAGGGAGCGGTTATGGAGAAGGTGAGGTCGGCATCACGTGCGGAAGAAGTGGATAAATCGGGGGATTTTCTAGTGACAAGCGGTGGGTGAATCAAAAGGGAAAAGCTTCACTGCCAAAGAAACTTGGTGGCGGGGCAAGGAAGTAAAAGAAGGGTTAAAAGATAATGGGGAAAAGTTTAAACCTGTCAGAAGAGTCGGGGGAGCCATACAATAAATTTACAACTATTATTTAAGGACAGTCTCTACTACATTCTCAAGCAGTATTTTTCTTACTTTGCCTAGCTGTAAATTTTGCTTATTATCGATGGAAATATTTTTTCGTCTGTTGGTGGGTATCTGGTAAAATCAATGGAGGGGAGCAATAGCTCAGTGCAGTGGTCCCCAAACTTTTTTGTCTGGCGGGTGCCAGACAAAGGACTGTGGCAGTGGTTGAGGATCTGCCGAAATGCTGCCAAATTTCAGCGGCATTTCAGCAGATGCTCGAGCGCCAGCCAGGATGCGGACCCCTGGCTCAGTGGTTTGAGTGTTGGCCTACTAAACCCAAGGTTGTGAGTTCAATCCTTGAGGGGGCCACTTAGGGATCTGGGGCAAAAATCTATCTGGGGATTGGTTCTGCTTTGAGCAGGGGGTTGGACTAGATACCTCCTGAGGTCCCTTCCAACCCTGAGATTCTGTGTTTACTAAGATTCACCATTTAAAGAAAACTCTGATCATTCCATGCCTAAAGATAGGCTAGAAGAGGATCTTGATGACTGTTTGGAGATACGTATTGGAGAATCAGGCACTCAAAATAAACATGTGATTTCAATAGTGTGGACACTCAAGAATTAGCCTTGAAGCTAGATGGGCAGGTAATACCGAAAATGAAAAGTTTCAAGTATCTTGAGTTCCAGAATCTGGGGAAATACAGGACTAAATTAGAGCTAGAATAATAAATACCTGGCTTAGACAGAGAGAAGTGGTGCAGTACGTATCAGGAAGATACTGATACAATGAAAAGGGTAAGTGCAGAAAACGCTGCTCCGTCCGTGTTAGTGCACCGGGGCATCAAAGAAGAAACGTGAGGAAATGATCTGTTCTGCAGAAACGCACACAATGAGGTGGATGAGTGGTGAAAACAAGGACCATGCGAGGGATGTGTGTGTCGGAGACATACTCAAAGTAACCCCCATAAAGGAAAAAAAGTCCCAGATCAATTGGTCACAAAAGCGCAGGCTGGACAGTTATGTGGGTAAGAGAGTCCAGAAGATCAGGACTGATGGGAAAAGACCGAGAGGCCAACCCAGGAAGAAGTCGGGTGATAGAAGATATGAATTGAGCAGAGCAGTTTGGAGAGAGACGACTTGTACAGTGGAGTCTGTTTGATTAGATAAGGAAGACGACTTAATTTGAGGCTTGTATCAATAAATCATTTCAGGTGGGGCCTACTATAACAGAGCCACATCGAACCTGGCTTCTTTCTCAGTGCGCCTGTTATTTAGGATTGCAGGGTTTTGATTTTTGTCGGTAAATGTCGATTTCACTGCCCACATTGACGGAAAAATATTTCCAGCGATAATAGTCTAAATTCCCAGCTAGGCAAAGTAAGAGAAATCCTGCTTGAGACCTGCTTGAGGAGATTGCTGGATAGCCGAGGAAGAATTGCTCCTCCCTGATTTTGACAAAATATACACGGGCCAGAAGTATGTTAATAAACTTACTGCAAACGAGCTGGTCGCTAACTCTGCGAAACGGACTGGTGACAACGCTGCTGGCGTTTGTATGTTTTGACCTGTGGAGTTGACAGCTTGTAACGAGTATAAAGCTTTAACGTCATTAAGCAATCGTCTCACCCGGCCCATGATTTCCTGCAACTGCAAAAGTCTAAATTGATAAAAATAAAATGCGCGAAGCCCGTAATTTTGTGAACCTGTGAATATTTAACTGGATGAAACCAGAAAAAAGCACTTAAAAATAAATGTCGAGATTATCCATTGAAATTATACGAAGAAGTCTATTTCTGCCAAGCCTCCCGTTATTGTAGGGCCTACAGAAATTTGGTCCACTGCCACTGTACCTATTAACGTAGGTGCCGCTGGTGTCTGAGGCTCACGCTACAAGCAGCCTACCTCAGTTTCCCTCTTTCAACTAGTCAAAACTTCAGCCAGGTTTTTCTTGGTTAGAATTACCCCCCCTGGGGTTTGTGACGGGTTGCCCCCCCTGGGATGTCACCCGGTGTGCTGGGACACCCCTCAGTCTACCTGTCCTGCCAGCCTGGGCCCCCTTTAACCTGTCTTGCTGAGCCAGACTCTTAAAACCTCTTCACGCACACACAGCCTGGCTGGCCCCAGTTCTTTCCCCCCGTAGTCATCTTGGGTGGGGTAGCCGGGGAGAACTGACGACCAGGATTACCTCACTCCCCACCCTGAAATGGGATTGGCATGAGGCGGGAGGCCTGTGTTTCCCCAGTCTGACCCCCCCTTCCCTTACGGTGGAAGTTACAAGAAGTCCCAGGTAACGGTTTAGGATCCGGTGAGAGGATCACGGCGTCCATGAGGCCGGGGCAGTATGGAGGGGACGCAGGAAGGCCGAGCTTTTCACAGTCCGTTGTCCTCGCTGACGGGCCGTTCGCCCCGTCTGGCTTTTCCCTCGTTGGCGTGAGCAGGGGGCGTCACCCAAGCCAGCACAGTTGAAATACAGATACAGAGTCAATATTCCCAACTTCAGATACAGAAATTTGAGTCCTGGGCCATTAAAATTATTTTGAAAGGGCCCCCGATAATATATCCATGTTCATTTAGGTCCAGGGCCATTATACCTGTTAGTGTAGGGCCTACAGTAACATATTGGGGTTCATTTAGAACCTGTGTCCATATATCTATTAATGCAGGACCTACAGGAATAGAGCCCTAATTAATTTGGCTCCAGTGCCATCAGACCTATTATTGTAGGGCCTACAGTAACGTCTCTCAGCTAATTCCGTCTCAACTGCACAAAAGTATTTTCGTTAAGAGGCGAACACCCCCAGTGCCAAGCCGGGAAGGGGGGGTAACTGGCCCTCCTCCTTTGCCCTCCAGGCCTGGGGGCGTCGGAGCCGAAATGGGGCGCTCGTCGAAGGACAAGCGGGACATCTACTACCGCCTGGCGAAGGAGGAGGGCTGGCGGGCCCGCAGCGCCTTCAAACTCCTGCAGCTGGACGAGGAGTTCCAGCTGTTTGAGGGTAAACTGGGAACCGGCCCCAGCCCCTTCTATTAGGTGTATTACGGTAGCCCCCAGCTGTTGTGCCGGGTGCTGCACAAAGCCTGTGGGAGATTGGGGTCCTGTTGTGCTGCCCAGTCTCTTGGGAGAGAACCCAGGAGTCCTGGCTCCCAGCCCCCCTGCTCTAACCCACCAGCCCTCACTCCCCTCCCAAAGCTGGGGAGAGAACCCAGGAGTCCTGACTCCCAGCCCCCACTCCCCTCCCAGAGCTGGGGAGAGAACCCAGGAGTCCTGGCTCCCAGCCCCCCTGCTCATTCTCTCCCTGCAGGGGTGCGCCGGGCGGTGGATCTGTGCGCTGCCCCGGGCAGCTGGAGCCAGGTTCTGAGCAGGAAGCTGAAGTGAGTTGGGGGTGTGGTGGGGGGGGGCTGGAGGCGGAGGGAGGATGGGTGGGGGGGCTGGAGGCGGAGGGAGGTGGGTGGCAGGGGGTGGGGGGGGCTGGAGGCGGAGGGAGATAGGTGGGGGGGGCTGGAGGCGGAGGGAGATGGGTGGGAGGGGGTGGGGAGGCTGGAGGCGGAGGGAGGATGGGTGGGGGGGCTGGAGGCGGAGGGAGATGGGTGGCAGGGGTTGTGGGGGTAGGAGGAGGAGGGAGATGGGTGGGGGGGCTGGAGGCGGAGGGTGATGGGTGGGAGGGGTGGGGGGGCTGGAGGCGGAGGGAGATGGGTGGCAGGGGGTGGGGGGGCTGGAGGCGGAGGGAGATGGGTGGGAGGGGGTGGGGGGGCTGGAGGCGGAGGGAGGATGGGAGGGGGGTCTGGAGGCGGAGGGAGATGGGTGGGAGGGGGTGGGGGGGCTGGAGGCGGAGGGAGGATGGGTGGGAGGGGGTGGGGGGCAGGAGGCGGAGGGAGGTGGGTGGCAGGGGGAGGGGGGGGCTTGAGGCGGATGGAGATGGGTGGGGGGGCTGTAGGCGGAGGGTGATGGGTGGGAGGGGGTGGGGGGGCTGGAGGCGGAGGGAGATGGGTGGCAGGGGGTGGGGGGGGGCTGGAGGCGGAGGGAGGATGGGTGGGGGGGCTGGCGGCAGAGGGCTATGGGGGACAGGGGGGGGGGGGGGCTGGAGGGGGAGGGAGATGGGTGGCAGGGGGTGGGGGGGCTGGAGGCGGAGGGAGGTGGGTGGCAGGGGGTGGGGGGGGCTGGAGGCGGAGGGAGATGGGTGGGGGGGGCTGGAGGTGGAGGGAGATGGGTGGCAGGGGGTGGGGGGGCTGGAGGCGGAGGGAGATGGGTGGGGGGGCTGGAGGCGGAGGGAGATGGGTGGGAGGGGGTGGGGGGGCTGGAGGCGCAGGGAGATGGGTGGCAGGGGGTGGGGGGGGGCTGGAGGCGGAGGGAGATGGGTGGGGGGGCTGGAGGCGGAGGGAGAAGGGTGGGAGGGGGTGGGGGGGCTGCACGCGGAGCGAGAAGGGTGGCAGGGGGTGGGGGGGCTGGAGGCGGAGGGAGATGGGTGGGGGGCTGGAGGCGGAGGGAGATGGGTGGCAGGGGTGGGGGGGGTGGAGGCGGAGGGAGGAGGGGTGGGGGGGCTGGAGGCGGAGGGAGATGGGTGGGGGGTGGGGAGGCGGAGGGAGATGGGTGGCAGGGGGTGGGGGGGCTGGAGGCGGAGGGAGGATGGGGGGGCTGGAGGCGGAGGGAGAAGGGTGGGAGGGGGTGGGGGGGCTGGAGGTGGAGGGAGATGGGTGGCAGGGGGTGGGGGGGCTGGAGGTGGAGGGAGATGGGTGGGGGGGTGGAAGCCGAGGGATTTTGGTGGGAGGGGGGGGGGGGGGGGGTAGGCGGAGGTATAGGGGTGGCAGGGGGTGGGGGGGCTGGTGGCGGAGGGAGGATGGGTGGGGGGCTGGAGGCGGAGGGAGATGGGTGGCAGGGGGGGGCTGGAGGCGGAGGGAGATGGGTGGCAGGGGGTGGGGGGGCTGGAGGCGGAGGGAGATGGGGGGGCTGGAGGCGGAGGGAGGATGGGTGGGGGGGCTGGAGGCGGAGGGAGATGGGTGGGAGGGGGTGGGGGGGCAAGAGGAGGAGGGAGATTGTTGGCAGGGGGTGGGGTGGCTGTAGGCGGATGGAGATGGGTGGCAGGGGGTGGGGGGGGCTGGAGGCGGAGGGAGATGGGTGGCAGGGGGTGGGGGGGGCTGGAGGCGGAGGGAGGATGGGTGGCAGGGGGTGGGGGGGGCTGGAGGCGGAGGGAGATGGGTGGCAGGGGGGGGGCTGGAGGCGGAGGGAGATGGGTGGGGGGGCTGGAGGCGGAGGGAGATGGGTGGCAGGGGGTGGGGGGGGCTGGAGGCGGAGGGAGATGGGTGGCAGGGGGTGGGGGGGGCTGGAGGCGGAGGGAGATGGGTGGCAGGGGGTGGGGGGGCTGGAGGCGGAGGGAGATGGGTGGCAGGGGGTGGGGGGCTGGAGGCGGAGGGAGATGGGTGGCAGGGGGTGGGGGGGCTGGAGGCGGAGGGAGATGGGTGGCAGGGGGGGGGCTGGAGGCGGAGGGAGATGGGTGGCAGGGGGTGGGGGGGGCTGGAGGCGGAGGGAGATGGGTGGCAGGGGGTGGGGGGGTAGCAGGGGGCGATATGGGGTAGATGGAGGAATGGGAGGGGGAGGGGGTGGAAGGTGAAGGCGGGGCAGGGAGGGTCGCAGTGGTTTGGGGGGGGATAGGACGGGCCTGGAGGGGGGAGGGGAAGCAGAGCAGAAAGGGGCGGGGCAGGGTGGGGGGAGATGGGGCCGGAGGGAGTGGGGCGGGAGGGGGAAGGGCCCCCCCAGGCTGTCTCTCACCCCCCATGTCCCCCAGGGGCGGTGCTGGGGAGGGCCCTGACTCCGTGAAGATCGTCGCAGTCGATCTCCAGGCCATGGCTCCGCTCCCGGGGGTCGTCCAGATCCAGGGGGACATCACCAAGGTATGTGGGGGGGGGGCGCCGGCCCATTCCCCCCGCCCCCTCCCCGATCCGAGTCCGTCCGTCCCGACCCGTAACCCGGCCCGTCTGTCCCCCGCCAGGTCTCCACGGCGCAGGAGATCATCCAGCACTTCGAAGGGCAGCCGGCCGACCTGGTGGTCTGCGATGGGGCCCCCGACGGTGAGTGGGACCAGCCCCCTGGCTCCAGGTGGGAGGGGGGCGGGAGGCCCCTCGTTGGCGCCCCCTGGAGGGCACCGCGTGGGGTAGGACTGGGCCCCACTGAACCCCCTCTCCCCTCCTGACTTGCAGTGACCGGCCTTCATGATATCGACGAATACATCCAAGCGCAGCTGCTGCTAGCGGTGAGTACCCCACCCGGACGCAAGGGGGCGCCCCTGCCGAGCCCCGCTCCCTGCGGCGCGGCGCCCCCTCTTAGGTGATTCCATCCCCCACTGCAGTTTCAATCGCTACCTGTCCCAAATGGCTGTTCCCAAGCTGCCCCGCCCCAGAGGTGGCTGCATCTCGGCGCCGGGTGAGCCATCCCCATCCGGCGATATGTGTGGCTGTTCCGCAGCTGCCCCGACCCAGAGGTGGCTGCATCTCAGCGCGCGGGTGAGCCATCCCCATCCGGCGTTATGTGTGGCTGTTCCCGAGCAGCCCTCCCCAGAGGTGGCTGCATCTCAGCGTCGGGTGAGCCATCCCCATCCGGCGTTATGTGTGGCTGTTCCGCAGCTGCCCCGACCCAGAGGTGGCTGCATCTCAGCGCCGGGTGAGCCATCCCCATCCGGCGTTATGTGTGGCTGTTCCCGAGCAGCCCTCCCCAGAGGTGGCTGCATCTCAGCGCCGGGTGAGCCATCCCCATCCGGCGTTATGTGTGGCTGTTCCCGAGCTGCCCTCCCCAGAGGTGGCTGCATCTCAGCGCCGGGTGAGCCATCCCCATCCGGCGTTATGTGTGGCTGTTCCACAGGTGCCCCACCCCAGAGGTGGCTGCATTTCAGTGCCGAGAGAGTTGTTCCTTTTTTATTAAGGATTTTGGCATTAGTTGATAATTTCTCCTTCTCATTCCAGGCTCTGAACATCACGACCCACGTCCTGAATAAAGGAGGCACCTTTGTGGCCAAGGTAAATATTAGCCCCTCTAAGAAGCCCCGGGGTCCTAGCCGAAGGGGTAAGAGCCGCAAGGGGGGGGCTCGCCTGGTGCTGAGATGCAGCCACCTCTGGGGCGGGGCGGCTGGGGACCAGTGCCCCCTAGCTGGAGCCGTGGCTCAGGACGATTGGAGTTGTAACTGGGGGAGTTAGGGGGTGATGCCGGGGGCAGCATGCTGTGGGGGTGCTGGGCAGGGGTGCTCTCCCCTGGCAGTCAGGGCCGGGCGCTGGCGATGCCGTTGGCACCGTCCCTGCGCTGCCCCCTGCTGGCCTGTGACCCTGTCCCCACCTCCGTGGCCCAGATCTTCCGGGGGAAGGACGTGACGCTTCTCTACTCCCAGCTCCGCATCTTCTTTCCCGACGTCACCTGCGCCAAACCCCGGAGCAGCCGAAACTCCAGCATCGGTGAGGGCAGGACCGGGCGCCCCCGTGGGGTTGCAGAAGGGGGCAGATCTGGGGGTTGGGAGGGTTGCAGGGGGCTCAGCAGGGGCACTCTCCCCTGGCAGGCAGGGCTGGGCAGTAACGGGCACCGTGGGCTGGGGGGCTCAGCAGGGGGGGCTCTCCCCTGGCAGGCAGCGCTGGGGGCTGTCGTGCTCCGGGCAGCGGGGTGGGGGGCTCAGCGGGGGGGCTCTCCCCTGGCAGGCAGCGCTGGGGGTTGGGGGGTGCCGTGCTCCGGGCAGCGGGGTGGGGGGCTCAGCAGGGGGGGCTCTCCCCTGGCAGGCAGCGCTGGGGGCTGTCGTGCTGCGGGGGGGGGGGCTCGGCAGGGGGGGCTCTCCCCTGGCAGGCTGGGCTGGGCAGTAACGGGCACCGTGGGCCGGGGGGGCTCAGCAGGGGGCACTCTCCCCTGGCAGGCAGCGCTGGGGGCTGTCGTGCTGCGGGGCGGGGGGCTCAGCGGGGGGGGCTCTCCCCTGGCAGGCAGCGCTGGGGGCTGGGGGGTGCCATGCTCCGGGCAGCGGGGGGGGGGGCTCGGCAGGGGGGGCTCTCCCCTGGCAGGCAGCGCTGGGGGCTGGGGGGTGCCATGCTCCGGGCAGCGGGGTGGGGGGCTCAGCAGGGGGGGCTCTCCCCTGGCAGGCAGCGCTGGGGGGTGCCGTGCTGCGGGGTGGGGGGCTCAGCGGGGGGGCTCTCCCCTGGCAGGCAGCGCTGGGGGGTGCCGTGCTGCGGGGTGGGGGGCTCAGCGGGGGGGCTCTCCCCTGGCAGGCAGGGCTGGGCAGTAATGGGCACCGTGGGCCGGGGGGCTCAGCGGGGGGGGCTCTCCCCTGGCAGGCAGCGCTGGGGGCTGGGGGGTGCCGTGCTCCGGGCAGTGGGGGGGGGGGCTCAGCGGGGGGGCTCTCCCCTGGCAGGCAGCGCTGGGGGCTGGGGGGTGCCCTGCTCCGGGCAGTGGGGTGGGGGGCTCAGCAGGGGGCGCTCTCCCCTGGCAGGCAGCGCTGGGGGCTGGGGGGTGCCCTGCTCCGGGCAGTGGGGTGGGGGGCTCAGCGGGGGGGCTCTCCCCTGGCAGGCAGCGCTGGGGGGTGCCGTGCTGCGGGGTGGGGGGCTCAGCGGGGGGGCTCTCCCCTGGCAGGCAGGGCGGGGGGGTGCCGTGCTGCGGGGTGGGGGGCTCAGCTGGGGGGCTCCCCCCAGGGAGGCAGCGCTGGGGGCTGGGGGGTGCCCTGCTCCGGGCAGTGGGGTGGGGGGCTCAGCGGGGGGGCTCTCCCCTGGCAGGCAGCGCTGGGGGCTGTCGTGCTGCGGGGTGGGGGGCTCGGCAGGGGGGGCTCTCCCCTGGCAGGCAGGGCTGGGGGCTGGGGGGTGCCCTGCTCCGGGCAGTGGGGTGGGGGGCTCAGCAGGGGGGGCTCTCCCCTGGCAGGCAGCGCTGGGGGTTGGGGGGCCGAGCAAACAGGCACCATGTTCTGTGCCTCCCCCAGCTACACTGGGTCCTGAGATGCCCAAATCTGTTGTGTCTCGTCCCCGTGGGCCCCCCCTCGCCAGCCGCGCCAGGTGCCCCCGGCCCTTGCCAAGGGGACGTGCACCGGGCAAAGCTCCGCGCTGGCTCAGAGCTCGGCTGCGCTCCGGGGCGATTCCCTCTCCCCGGGCGGGTGTGTAACAGCGACGCCCTTCGCCACCCGCCGCCTGGCGCAGGGCTGGGAACCCACAGCGGGGGGCAGGGCCTGCGGGCGGGCGCCCCGACTCGCCGCCCCCCCCCAACCACATCTCTCCCGCCTCCAGAGGCCTTCGTTGTCTGCCGGGGCTACTGCCCGCCCGAGGGCTACGTGCCCAATATGTCCAACCCCCTGCTGGACCATTGCTACGGTGAGGAGCGGGGCTGCAGAGAGTGGGGGGCCGGGGGGCACCGTGGGGCGGGGCGCAGGCTCAGCAGGGGGCACCGTGGGGCAGGGCTGGGGGGCACCGTGGGGCAGGGCGCAGGGCTCAGCAGGGGGCACCGTGGGGCAGGGCTGGGGGGCACATGGGGCAGGGTGCAGGGCTCAGCAGGGGGCACCGTGGGGCAGGGTCGGGGGGCACCGTGGGGCAGGACGCAGGGCTCAGCAGGGGGCACCATGGGGCAGGGCTCAGCAGGGGGCACCGGGGAGCAGGGCTGGGGGCACTGTGGGGCGGGGTGCAGGCTTATCAGGGGGTGCTCTCCCCTGGCAGGCAGGGCTGGGGGGCACATGGGGCAGGGTGCAGGGCTCAGTAGGGGGCACCGTGGGGTAGGGCTTAGCAGGGGGCACTGGGGGGCACCGTGGGGCAGGGCTGGGGGGCACCGTGGGGCAGGGCGCAGGGCTCAGCAGGGGGCACCGTGGGGCAGGGCTCAGCAGGGGGTACTGGGGGGCAGGGCTCAGCAGGGGGCACCGTGGGGCAGGGCTCAGCAGGGGGCACCGTGGGGCAGGGCGCAGGGCTCAGCAGGCGGCACCGGGGGGCAGGGCTCAGCAGGGGGCACCGTGGGGCAGGGCGCAGGGCTCAGCAGGGGGCACCGTGGGGCAGGGCTCAGCAGGGGGCACCGTGGGGCAGGGCTGGGGGGCACCGTGGGGCAGGGCGCAGGGCTCAGCAGGGGGCACCGGGGGGCAGGGCTCAGCGGGGGGCACCGGGGGGCAGGGCGCAGGGCTCAGCAGGGGGCACCGTGGGGCAGGGCTCAGCAGGGGGCACCGTGGGGCAGGGCCGGGGGGCACCGTGGGGCAGGGCGCAGGGCTCAGCAGGGGGCACCATGGGGCAGGGCTCAGCAGGGGGCATCGGGGGCAGGGCTCAGTAGGGGGCACCGTGGGGCAGGGCTCAGCAGGGGGCACCGGGGGGCAGGGCTGGGGGGCACCGGGGGGCAGGGCGCAGGGCTCAGCAGGGGGCACCAGGGGGCACCGGGGGGCAGGGCCGGCTCTTGCTCACGTCTGTCCCTTTCCAGATGTGGATTTTAACCAGCTGGAAGGTCCCAACAGGATCATTGTCCCGTTCTTGGCCTGTGGGGATCTGAGCGCCTACGACTCGGACCGGACGTATCCCCTCCAGGTGAGGCTGCAGGGACGGGGCGGGAGCCCGGTGTGGGGGGGGGCACGGGCGGGGGGGGAATCGCAGGCTTGGGGGGGATGGGGCGGGAGCCCGGCCGTGGGGAATCACAAGCTGGGGGGGATGAGGCGGGATCCCAGCAGTGGGGATGGCAGGTGGGTTTGCTGCCCCCCCTACTCCCCTCTCTCTCTCTGGCCCCCTCTGCAGCTGGCCCCAGGGAAGGAATACAGCTACGTGCCCCCCCTCCAGCCCCCCATCCGGCCCCCCTACCAGGAAGCCTGCTTCTTGAAGAGGAACAACCTATTGGCTAAGGAGCCCGGGCCGGCCCCATTGGAGGAGGCCGCCCCCGCCCCCACGTATGGGTCAGCGCCGGAACCTCAGGGCTGCCCCCCGGAGGCGGCTGTTGAAAACGTCCTGGCGTCTCTGTCCGTGTCACCCTAGCACAGGGTGTGTGTGTGTGTCTGTGTGTGTGTGTGTGTGTGTCGGGGATGAGCCCTGCTCCACATCTGTGAAAAGAGCATTTTAATTTAACCCTTTGTGGCCGGTCTTTGCTGGGGGCTCTTCCTCCCCCACCC
This sequence comes from Mauremys mutica, assembly GCF_020497125.1. Taxonomy (NCBI): domain Eukaryota; kingdom Metazoa; phylum Chordata; order Testudines; family Geoemydidae; genus Mauremys; species Mauremys mutica. The sequence continues at coordinate 718,880 of NW_025422903.1, forward strand.
CCCCGGCCTCTGTTTTAATAAAGACTCACGGAGATGAAGCACCGTGGCAATCTTCCCCTTCAGGGATATCCTGGAGCAGGGAGTTCCGCTGGTTAACGGCGGCAGCTTCTTCCCGCGGTTCTTCCTTTAGCCCCTTTGAAGCCGGCACTGGAGAGACTGTCCCAGCCGGTGTTGCTTTATTTTGGGGGGTAATGACGCGCCCCCCAGCCCTGGCCCGCTCCCCCGCGGCCCTCTCCAAGCCCAGAAGAGAGCGACGGGCCCCGCCCCACAGAGCTGCTGGTCTGCGTACTCTGAGCCTCCTTCGCCTGCCCTAGATGCAGCCGGGGAAACAGGGTCAGACACGATATTAATGAGAAATGCAGACCCCCCCAACCCCGAAATAACACAGGCGCCCCCCTCCCGCTCTGCCTCGCCGAGTGGCTCTTCCGGTGCGTCCTCTGGGAGGTCTCTGCTTAAAGACTTAGCAGCCGCGCTGGGTAGACAGAGAGGCCTCCCGCGACACAGCGGTTTCATATCCCCCACCATTCGTAAGAACAGGGGGTCCCTAGATCACCCCAATTATACAACAGCACTTAGCATTTGATCTCCAGCTCCTGCCTCATCCCCATTCTTTCTGGGGGTCAACCAGTCCCCCCCCGCCATTCTCTTGGGAAGCGTCGCCTCCTGCCGTCTCCTGTAGCAGGGAGTTCCGCAGATTAACACCATCTGTCTTCTACCTCTGCCTCCTCCCTGCCCCATGTGGGGTGGGGTCCCGCTTATACCACGGTGACGTCAGGGGTGCCGGGTTGGTTCTGGACTCCGTTGGGATGGGCGTTGGTTTTCCTGGGGGGAGACCCATTCGCTGGGACCCCGGGACTCAGCTCTCCCATCTCGAGGGCCCCCGGGGGAGTTCCAGCTGGCCAGCCCTGGCTCAGCTCCCCGCCGGGTCGGGGGAAGCCGGGGCTGAAATGGAAGCGATCCAGCGGCGTGTGCTCGATTCGGCAGAGGCTCTCGTCGGGGGAGCAGCAGGGGTTGAGGCCTGTCAGGGAGGCGCTGTCCTCCCCAGCGCCTCTAGGGGGCGCCTGCGTCTGGGAGGCCTGGTTCCTGGTGCCGGTGGGGCTCTCCGGGGTGAGCTCGTCCCGTCGGAAACAGTAACGGGCGAAGAGGCTGATGAGGAACATCTCCACCACCAGGGAGTAGTAGTAGATAACTGGGAAGGGAGAGCGGCGAGGTTAGAACGGCGCCCCCTAGTGCCTGGCACTGGCTGCCAGGGGAGCGCGCCCCTTGCCCCCACCCTGCTCCCCGCAGCACGGCGCCCCCTAGCGCCGCCCCGGGGGATTGCTGCGGGCGGACTCACTCTGGGAGCGGGTATCGGCCGAGAGCGGAGGCTGGCAGGGAATGGCCCCCAGAGCCCCCATGGTCTCCAGGATGCCGCTCTGCAGGCCGCACACCACAAGGACCAGGATGATGCAGATGAACTTGGAGCCCAGGTTGTAGCCGGCCAGGGCCGGCTTGGTGGCCTTGTAGAAGAGCAGGTAGCCGTAGAAGGACAGCAGGGTAGAGATCCCGATGATGGCGTTGATGTAGGAGTTGGGGTTGGTGTAGCTCACCTGCGGGAGAGGCCGGGGGTCAGAAGATGGGGCTGGGTGGTCTGCCAGGCCCCCTCCCTCTGTAGGGTAACGCCCAGCCCCACGCCCAAGGGGAACGTCCAACCAGCTCACGGCCACGCCCAAGGGGAACGCCCAACCAGCTCACTCCCACGCCCAAGGGGAACGCCCAACCAGCTCACTCCCACACCCAAGGGGAACGCCCAACCAGCTCACTCCCACACCCAAGGGGAACGCCCAACCAGCTCACTGCCACACCCAAGGGGAACGCCCAACCAGCTCACTGCCACGCCCAAGGGGAACGCCCAACCAGCTCACTCCCACGCCCAAGGGGAACGCCCAACCAGCTCACTCCCACGCCCAAGGGGAACGCCCAACCAGCTCACTCCCACACCCAAGGGGAACGCCCAACCAGCTCACTCCCACACCCAAGGGGAACGCCCAACCAGCTCACTCCCACACCCAAGGGGAACGCCCATCTTCAGCTTAACCCTACGCCCCAGATAACACAGAAACCTCCATCCAACCCCACCCCATGCGCAAGGATAATGCTCAACCCAACTCAGTGCCCCCGAGTAGTGCCCAGCGCCCTGGGGCGAGCCTCAGCCCAACCTCCTGCCTAGGGAGAACACCCAAGCTCAACACAACCCCATGGCCAAGAGTAATGCCAGCCTTACCCAACGCCCACCGGTAAAGTCCAAGCTCGACCCAATGCCCAAGGAGAACGTTCAACCCATCCCAGTGTCTACGGGTAACATTCAGCCCAACCTTGAGGGTGATGCCCAATCTCTGCCCAACACCCAGGGGTAACGCTCAACCCAACTCTGACGGGTAATGCCCAAAGTCAACTCAACCTGATGCCCAAGGTTAATGCCCAACCCAATACCCAAGGGTAGTGCCCAGCCTCAGCGCAATGCCCAAGGGTAATGCCCAACCTCAACCCAACCTAACCCCCCCTCCCCAAGGGTAATGCCCAACCTCAACCCAATCCCATGCCCAAGGGTAATGCCCAACCTCAACCCAATCCCATGCCCAAGGGTAATGCCCAACCTCAGCACAATCCCATGCCCAAGGGTAATGCCCAACCTCAGCACAATCCCATGCCCAAGGGTAATGCCCGGCCCAACCCAGTGCCCAAGTGGAACAACCTCAGCCCAATGCTCTAGGGTAACATCCAACCCAATGCCCAAGGGTAACACCCAGCCTCAACCCAACCCCCAGGGTAACACCTGATGCTACACCCCTGGGTAACAGTTGACCCATCCCAACCTACACTCCATCTTCACACGCAACCCCAATGCTAAGCTGGTGTCGCCATTCCCTGCCCTCGGTGGACGAGTTACCCCCTCTACCCCGAGCGGTCTGCCCACCCCATGCCGGGGAGGGGGAGGGGACGACATGGGGCCAGAGCGACTCACATCACCGTAGTCGTACTTCTCGTCGGTCCAGAGGATGAGCGTGACGAAGAAGAGGATGGTCCTGATGATGGACAGCTGGTACACGGCCAGGGTCATCCAGCGCAGGTTGGACCTTGCGGGTGGGGAGCGGGTGAGACATGGGGGTGACCAGCCTAAGGGGACTCCCTAGATGGCAGCTCCACCTCCTCCACTCAGCCACAGGGCCCCAGAGCGAGAATGATGGTGCAGCCTAGTGGTTACGGCGCTGGGAGGTGGGAGACCCAGCGACCAGACCCCCTGCTCCAATGAGGGAACAGCTTAAATGGGAGAGATTGAGATGATCCATCTCCCCCTTGGGCTGCCTTGCCTGACTTGGGGAGAGAGGTCCCAGCCTTGCTGCGGCCCAGAATGGAGAAGGTAGGAATGTGGGTGGACCCGAGGTGTGCCTCAGTTTCCCTTCTTCGTCTGGCTCCCGGTTGGGGGCAAAGGGGCTGATTTCTCCAAGGGGGGAGGCGGCAGAGCGGGTGTCCTGTACGCCAGTGGTGTTGGGCCAGGCAGGCAATTGGAAGAGACCATGGGAAAGGGGCTGAACGGGGGATCTCAGGGACGGGGAGAGCCGAGGAATCCAGGTGGAGCACTTGTTTCAATCTGTGTAAGGTGCTTGGAGATCTACTGATGACCCACGCTGGAGTCATCGATTCTAACCTAAAGGGGCCCATTGTGGCTCCGGGTTAGGGGGCTGGCACGTCAAACCCATGTGCCTCGGAACAACAGAAGAACCCGACCCACATGGGCTGGGCACGGAGGCCAGCCGGGCACGGGAACCCACCATGGCTGCGGCTGGAGACCCGGGCACAGCGGGGTGCTTGGCTTGCTGAGGTCTAAGGACCTGCCGGAAGCCGGGCGTCTGCTTGTGCCGCTACCTGGGGCACTGACTTGGCACCGAGCAGAGGGGTGCAGGGCAAGCAGGGCCGGGCACTTACCAGCTGGTGGAAATGTTGGGGAGGCAGCAGCAGCAGCAGCAGGGGAAGGGGTTTGGGGCCACGTGCTGACCCCGCAGGCGCTGGACCATGCGGGCCGAACCCCCAAAGAAATCGGTCACCAAGTCCAGGAATTTCCACAGGGTGATGGAGTGGTAGCTGCGGAGACGGGGCAGGCAAGGTGGCATTGAGATGCTGCTGATGCTGGGGTGGGACAGCTGGGGGAACCGCTGCACATAACGCTGCACAGGGACGGCTCGCCTGGTGCTGAGATGCAGCCACCTCTGGGGCGGGGCAGCCAGGGAACAGCTGCACATAACGCTGCACAGGGACGGCTCGCCTGGTGCTGAGATGCAGCCACCTCTGGGGCGGGGCAGCCAGGGAACAGCTGCACATAACGCTGCACAGGGACGGCTCGCCTGGTGCTGAGATGCAGCCACCTCTGGGGCGGGGCAGCCAGGGAACAGCTGCACATAACGCTGCACAGGGACGGCTCGCCTGGTGCTGAGATGCAGCCACCTCTGGAGCGGGGCAGCCAGGGAACAGCTGCACATAACGCTGCACAGGGACGGCTCGCCTGGTGCTGAGATGCAGCCACCTCTGGGGCGGGGCAGCTGGGGAACAGCTGCACATAACGCTGCCTCACTATGCCCCTCCTCTTTAACTTAAGTCCCGCCCCCTGCTTCCCGGACACTCACATGTTCGCCACAAAGTTGCAGACGAAGGAGGATCGGGGGATGTACATGCCAATGAGGGACATGATGCTGAACACCTGAGGATGGAGCAGAGACCAGTGTCAGGGGAGCCCGGACTCCTGGGTTCCATCCCTAGCTCTGGGGAGGGAGTGGGGTCTAGTGGTTAGACCAGTGCGGGGCTGGGGGCCAGGACACCTGGGTTCACTCCCAGCTCTGGGAGGGGAGTGGGGTCTGGTGGTGAGAGCGGGGGGGCTGGGAGCCCGGACTCCTGGGTTCTCTCCTGCCTTACCGGGTAGACCCCCAGGATCCAGAGGGAGAGGCTGGTTCTGCGGGAGGCGCCCAGGCGGCGTAGAAAGAAGCCCGTCTGCTCCAGGAACAGGCCCAGCTGCACCAGGCCCAGGGCCGTGGGAATGAGGAAGATCCATAGCTGGGCTTGGAACACTAGGGGGTGAGGGGGCGAAGGCAGAGAGAGGGGGGAGGGGTGAGCCTGAGCCCCACAGTGCTCCTGCTCCCCCCAAGTGCCCTCCCTGGGCTGACCCCTCCCCCAGGGAGTCCCCCTCCATTCGGGCCTGATTCCCCCCCCCCCCGGCTGCATGCTCCCCCGCCCTCCACTCTGGTCCTCGGGGCGCCCGGACGCCTGGGTCCCACCTTGGAAGATCTCGGAGGACAGGGGGAACTGGCCGCTGTGGTGGGTGCAGTTTTGGGGCCGCGCCATTTCAACCCTCCCCTCTCTTCAGACACCACCCGGCGTCCTTGATTCTCTGTTTCCAGCTTCCGCTGCCCCCACCCCCGCAAGGAAGGAACCTTCCTCATTAGTCACCATATTAATTAATCATTGACCCAGCCCAGGTGCGAGCGCCAGGTAACGGGGTCCAAGTCCGGCTTCCTCCCCTTGCTGGGCAGCGGCGAACGGTTCGGTGGCTGAGGCCTGTGGAACTCTCTGCCACTAGACGGCGAGCTCCCAACTCCTGGGTTCTAGCCCCAGCCCTGGGAGGGAAGCGGGGTCGAGCGGGTTACTCTAGCACCTGGCATGATGGGGCTCTGCTCTCAGTGGGGGTGTCTGTCTGGCACAATGGAGGCCCCCCCAATCTCAGTCTGGTGGGGAGATATGGGGGGGCCGGGCAGCCCCCATTGCAACAGGGGACCTGATCCTGGTGATAATGCAAAGTATTAATAATGACGCATGAATGGGTGCAAAAGGCTTGAGTTTGAAATGAGAAGCCCCACCATCGATTAACGACGCGTTACTATTAAAGCGTGAATGGCTCATTAAGCAATCCAGCCAGCAGGAGGCAGTGTGGTTCTGCGCACACATGGGTTTTATTATTTATTTTACAGGTAACAAATCCGACACTTGGGAGTTTTCTGTTTTAAAAAATCCCTTTTTCTAAGCTAAGTACAGTACGTTCCTGTCCCCCACCCTTGGCAGGTTCGGGGGTTGGGGGGATGGGGGTAGCAGCTGTAACTCGGGCCATATAAACTCACAGAGTTCTTGGTCGTGCAGGTCCTAGAGGGGACGCTGCATGGGGAGGAGTTCTGGGCGGGGGCCGGGGTGTGTCCTTCCTTGGGTGGCAGTGTCCCTTTTCTCTCTGCTGCGACAACAGGGTGGGATGGGAATCGACCACAGAGATCTCGGTCCTCCAGTTCCTAGAGAGGACCAGGGCACGGTGAATGGAGTGTGTGTGGTCATTCTCCATGGTGTCTGTTCTCTCACTCTGCTCCTACAACATGGTGGTAGGCGTGGGAGCCAAACTGACCATAGAAATCTCGGTCCTCCAGTTCCTAGAGAGGACCAGGACATGTTATATAGGTGGGGGGGGGGATGCACTAATAGAGGCCGCTCTCTATGGTGTCTGTTCTCTCCATTCAAACAACACAGGGGGAGCCATGGGGGCTGAATCAACTATAGAGATCTCAGTCCTCCAGTTCCTAGAGAGGACCAGGTCGTATTGTTTCAGTGGGGGAGATGCACAGATAGAGGTCACTCTCTATGGTGTCTGTTCCCCCTCTCTGCACCTATAAGATGGTGGCAGAAGTGGGATCCGGATCCATCGTACAGTTCTTGGCCATCCAGTTCATTTCAAGGCAGGGAGAGGTTAATGGCTGGCCAGTGAGCAGGGGACAGGGACTGTGATTCCCCATGGGGCCACTAGCCCCCCCACCCAGTCCCTGATGCCCATCACCTCCTGCCCATGCCTTGGGGCCAGAGGCCCCAGCTGAAGCCCACCAGCTCTTGAGGTTGTGTCCGATGGTCTCAGTAGGGGCTGTGGGAGGTACAGTCAGATCACACCAGGACACCCCCCACCTCCCGGTGTCTCTGTGTCCCAGTCCAGCTCAGCCGATGAGGCGGTAGAAGACCCAGCAGCCGAAGGTGACCCAGTGGCTGGCCCAGCTCAGCTCCGACCACTTGTAGATGGTGTAGGACATGCTGTAACCCTGCGGCAGAGAGAGACGCTACAGTTGGGGGCAGGAACGCCTGTGTTCTGGGGTGCTGGGGGACAGTCGGGAGCCCAGTGGGTTGGGCCGCCTGTGACTCAGGTACAGCTGAGAGTTAGGAGGGTAGGAACAACTGTCCCTGTGGTGACAAGGTCAGATCCCATCAAAGCAGGGACTGAGGTACAGTAAAAAATCTGGACGGGAGGGATGCCTGTTCCCTGGGGTTAAGTGACATACAATCAGAGAGCAGGAGGCTGGGCTGCCTGTTCTTGGGGGTGACCGAGATACAGTTGGATCCCAGTTGGGTAGGGGGGCCTGTTTCCTGGGATGACTGAGGTACAGTTGGAGATCAGGAGGGTAGGGCTGCCTGTTTCTGCTGATGACTGATGTACAGTCGGACTTCACCGCCCTACCTGCTCCTCTACGGTGTCGTCAGCGTCGATGTCGAAGAGTGAGCCCAAGTAGGCCAGGTGGAAGACAGCCAGAGCGCCGAAAAGCAGGTTCAGCAGCCGAACCCAGGGATTCTGCGGGAGAAAGATCCCAGTTCAGAGACCCCCACCCATGTCCTTCCCTTCCAATCCCCTACCAACCTCAGGGAGACCTCTGTCACCCTGCACTCACCTCCTGCCTAAGGATAGAACCCAGGAGTCCTGGCTCCCAGCCCCCCTGCTCTAACCACTAGACCCCACTCCCCTCCCAGAGCCGGGAAGAGAACCCAGGAGTCCTAGCTCCCAGCCCCCCCGGCTCTAACCCACTAGACCCCACTCTGCTCCCAGAGCTGGGGATTGAACCCAGGTGTGGGCTCACCGTGTTATGGCGGTGGGGACAGCCGGGCGGGCAGCGCTTGGAGAGGAGACAGGCGTCAAAGATGACAGAGAGGCGCTTCCGGAGGACTTGGGAGAAAAGAAAGACGTGAGAGCAGGACACTGGCCCTGGAGATTGAGGAAAATCCCCCTGGGGTGTGTGTGACAGTACGGGGCATAGGACACACTTCGCTGCACAGTGTCTGTGTCCCTGCTACCCCCTAGAGGAGGGGATGGGCCCTGCTCTGTGTGGGTGTGTGTATTTACCCCCCTCCCCCCGCACAGATCATGCTGTCACACAACCCCTCCAAAGGCAGACGGAGAATCCCCCTCAGGCAGGGAGCACTACGGGGCATAGGGCACACAGCCGCCAGCTCTTCAAGGGCCCGTCCGGGCCCCAGGGAAACTTACCATGCTCCACGTAGGTGATGAATCCCAGAGAGAGCAGCACGGCAGCCAGGTGGAAGCTGAGTCCCTGGGGTTGGGGATGAGGAGGAGAGGGGGAGACATCAGCCAGTGGCCAGCCGGGGGGGGGGGGGCTGCTCCCCCATTTGCCCCCCTCTCCGCAACCCCCCCAAAACTTACATGCAGGAGGGCGCTGGCGGCGTACGTGACAATGACAGCGGAGAAAGTCCCCAGTTGCAGGCTGTTCTTAAAGACATCTGCAAGGAAACACCGTGTGTGTGTAAATCTACCAAACTGCCCCGCTCCCCACAGCGCCCCCTGCTGGGAGAGACCAGGGATGGAATAGCCAGGAGATTCCCCCCCCCCCCCGCGCCCCACAGCGCCCCCTGCTGGGAGAGATCAGGGATGGAATAGCCAGGAGATTCCCCCCCTGCCCGTGCCCCATAGTGCCCCCTGCTGGGAAAGATCCGGGATGGAATAGCCAGAAGATTCCACCCCCCACGCGCCCCACAGCGCCCCCTGCTGGGAAAGATCCGGGATGTAATAGCCAGGAGCTCCCCCCACAGCCAGCTCCTGCCCCGCTCCCCCCAGCGCCCCCTAGTGGAACTTACAGGAATTGAGCCAACTGGACATGGGCAGGTTCCAGCTGGTGACGACTTCCACCATCGACCGGGGCAGCTCGACATTCAAGGGTCGGGACACCGTCAGGTCCCTGCCAGGAGAGAGAGAGTGAGCAGTCAGGACGCCTGGGTTCTCTACCCAGCCCTGGGAAGGGGGTGGGGTCTAGTGCTTAGAGCAGAGGGGCTGGGGGCCAGGACTCCTGGAGTCTCTCCCTGGCTCGGGGGGGGAGGGGGAAAAAGTGTGGCCTAGTGGTTAGAGCAGGGTGGCTTGGGGCCAGGACTCCTGGGTTCTCTCCCCAGCTCTAGGAGGGGAGTGGTGCCTAGTGGTTAGAGCAGGGTGGCTTGGGGCCAGGACTCCTGGGTTCTCTCCCCAGCTCTAGGAGGGGAGTGGTGTCTAGTGGTTAGAGCAGGGTGGCTGGGGGCCAGGACGCCTGGGTTCTCTCCCCCGCTACTCACCATTTGAGGTTGTCCTTCTCCTCGGTGAATCCCGCCCCAGCCAGCGTGGCCGTGGCCTCGGAGAGGAATCCCACAAAGTAGCTGCTGAAGTGGAAGGAGATGGCGCTTTCGTAGGCCCGGAGCCACCTGCGTAGGTTGGTGGGATGGGGGTCAGCCCACGGGAACCCTGCTCCCAGAGAGGGGCAGGGCCCGGCTCCCACCGCGGCCGGCCTCCCACTCACCTCACTGCCAAGCCCCTGGGCGGTGTGGGCAGAGGCAGAACCCGGGAAATTCAAGGAGAAACTATCAGGTGGAGAACCAGGGGGCCATGCAGGGAGCGAGCCGGCCACCGAGTCACAGAGCGAGGCAGCCACGGAGCGAGCTGGCCACCGAGTCACGGAGCGAGGCAGCCACGGAGCAAGCCAGCCATGGGGGCACACAGTGAGTAACTCAGGGAGCTAGCCACCGAGCCATGGGAGAAGCCACGGGGCCAGCCATGGGGGCACGCAGCGAGTGACTCAGGGAGCTAGTCACCGAGCCACGGGAGAAGCCACGGGGCCACGGAGCCAGCCATGGGGGCACGCAGTGAGTGACTCAGGGAGCTAGCCACCGAGCCATGGGAGAAGGCACGGAGCCAGCCATGGGGGCACGCAGCGAGTGACTCAGTGAGCTAGCCACGAGCCACGGGAGAAGCCACGGGGCCAGCCAGCGAGTGACTCAGGGAGCTAGCCGCCAAGCCACGGGAGAAGCCACGGGGCCACGGAGCCAGCCATGGCTGAGTCACTGAGAACCACAGACCTCCGAGCGAATGCAGCTGCGGGCCGTGGCAGCTGGGCAGTGAACCCTGGCCAGAGATCCAGGACCTCAGTGCCGGGGGTGGGCGGCAAATGAGCCGCTGCGGCAACAAGCCAGCTGCAGGACGGCAAGGCCAGAGGGCGAGCGAGTCATGGAGCGAGGGGGCCGATGGGCCGTGGCTCGGAGGAGCCGTTCGCCAAGCCGCGGCGCGACCCGCGAGCGAACCCCCAACCCGGCGCACGCCAGGGCTGCCGTTACCTGGCCTTGCGCTTCCTCCTGAGGCCGGCGGGATCCCGGGCAAGGAGCGGGAGCACAGAGCGAAGGGGAAAGGAGTGAGAAACAGAGAGCGACGGAGACCGACGCTGGCCTGGGGGCCGCTCTCAGTCGCAGCGGCAGCGAGGCGCCTCTCGCGGGGGGCAGAGGGGTGATGCTGGGCATCGGAGGGGGCAGCAAGGGGATCAAGGTACCGGTGGAAAAGTGAAGGAGGAGTGAGGTCTAGTGGTTAGAGCAGGGGGGCTGGGAGACAGGACTCCTGGGTTCTCTCCCCGGCTCTGGGAGGAGAGTGGGGTCAGGGGGGGCTGGGAGCTCGGACTCCTGGGTTCCCTCCCTGGCTCAGTTAGGGGAGGGTGGGGTCTAGTGGGTTAGAGCAGGGGGGCTGAGAGCCAGGACTCCTGGGTTCTCTCCAGCTGGGGCCTTGAGGACACTGGGAGGATCCTGCAGCAGCGGAGCGGGAGGGAGCAGGAGGTCGTGGGGTCTAACCCCTGTTCCCTAGGGTGGGGGGAGGGGACGCACACACTCACTTCCTGAGCTGCCGGTAGCCGTAGAGCGGGATGAAGTAGGAGAACAGGTAGGGGGCGACGCAGGTGGAGACGAGGAGGCAGATGATGGAGAGGAGGAGGCTCCGGGACACCTTCCGCAGCCAGGGGAGGCTCTGCGGGGCGAAGGGCCACTTAGCAAGCGTGTCCCGTCGTGTACCCCCCGCCCCGAGCCAGCCAATCCCCACCCTGGGGGCACAGGGGAGCCGGCGCCCCCTAGAGGGGACAGGCCCCTGCCCCATTCCCCACCCCGAGCCAGCCAGTCCCTGCCCTGGGGGGAGCCGGCGCCCGCTAAAGGGGACAGGCCGCCAGGCGCAGTCCCGGGTGTCCCCACCAGGGGCGCTGTTCCCCCTCCCCACACCCCGACTCTCACCAGGGCCCGGCTCTCCACCGCCTGGAGGTAGCTGCGGAAGCGGCTCCAGGGCCCGAAGATGGCCGTGCCCACAAAGTAGATGTAGCCCATGAACTCCACGGGGGAGGGGACGGCCGGGAGCTCCCCTCGGTCCAGGTCGAAGCCCAGGGACACGGCCTTCATCGCCACAATCATCTGGGCCCCTGCCACGGAGAGAGAGACAGGCGGGGGGTGGGGTACCCTGGGACTACAGGGGAGAGAACCCAGGAGTCCTGGCTCCCAGCCCCCCCTGCTCTAACCACTAGACCCCACTCCCCTCCCAGAGCTGGGGATAGAACCCAGGTGTCCTGACACCCCACCCCCTCCGCCAGCCAGCCCGCCTTGCCCTGGGGGTGGATGGGAGCCGGCGTCCCCTAGATGGGAAAGGCCCCGTGTCCCAGTCCCAGTGGGGGCCCCGTGTCCCAGTCCCAGAGTCTCACCTCTCATTTTATGCCAGGTCACGGTATCCACCATGTGCATCTCCCTGCCGGAGAGAAGGACGGAGACTGTATCAGAGAGAGGAACTAATGGGGTGGGTGGGGATCGCCCTGTGAGATCAGCTGATCTCCAGCCCCCCAGCCAAGGGCTGGCTCCCCTCCCCAGACATCGCTGCACCCCACCCCAGGGCTGCCTTCCACCCAGTCTTCCCACTTCTCCTCCCACTCGCTAGACTCGGCTGGGGTCCCTACGGGGAGTTGCGGGGTCTCACCTAGCTTCAGGGACCCCTTCCCCTCATGGGTCCGGCCTTCCCCTCTCCATGGATCATGCACCCCCCATCCTCGCCATGCACCCACCTCCACCCAGAAGGTTTTTGCAGACCAGAATCCCTCTGTGTCCCTTCCCAGGCCCAGCCCGCCCCCCCAGGCCTCACCCCATGAGGAGGTAGATGAGGATGGTGATGGAGAGGAAGACCCCACGGTGGGCCGAGTGCCGGCACAGGAAGAGAACCAGGTAGCAGAGCAGGCTGAGCAGCACCACCCAGACCATCTGCAGCTGGAAGAAGTGGTGGAGGGCGTAGAACCCCCCCACCACCGTGCTGAGGTGCTTTGCATAGCCGGGCAGAGCTGGGGGAGGGGGGACATGGAGTTGTGGTGGGGACACTTCCATCCATCCAACTGTCCATCCGTCCAACCCACGAACCCACCTTCCATACACCCATCCCACCAACCAGCCCTCCATGCGTCCAACCCACCTTCCATCCCACCAACCAGTCCTCCATGTATTCAACCCACCAATCAACCTTCCATCCATCCATCCCTCCAACCAGCCCTCCATGCGTCCAACCCACCAATCAACCTTCCATCCATCCATCCCTCCAACCAGCCCTCCATGCGTCCAACCCACCAATCAACCTTCCATCCCTCCAACCAGCCCTCCATGCGTCCAACCCACCAACCTACCTTCCATCCCTCCAACCAGCCCTCCATGCGTCCAACCCACCAACCTACCTTCCATCCCACCAACCAGCCCTCCATGCGTCCAACCCACCAACCTACCTTCCATCCCACCAACCAGCCCTCCATGCGTCCAACCCACCAACCTACCATCCATCCCCCCAACCAGCCCTCCATGCGTCCAACCCACCAACCTACCATCCATCCCACCAACCAGCCCTCCATGCGTCCAACCCACCAACCTACCTTCCATCCCACCAACCAGCCTTCCATGCGTCCAACCCACCAACCTACCATCCATCCCACCAACCAGCCCTCCATGCGTCCAACCCACCAACCTACCTTCCATCCCTCCAACCAGCCCTCCATGCGTCCAACCCACCAACCTACCTTCCATCCCACCAACCAGCCCTCCATGCGTCCAACCCACCAACCTACCATCCATCCCGCCAACCAGCCCTCCATGCGTCCAACCCACCAACCTACCTTCCATCCCGCCAACCAGCCCTCCATGCGTCCAACCCACCAACCTACCTTCCATCCCGCCAACCAGCCCTCCATGCGTCCAACCCACCAACCTACCTTCCATCCCGCCAACCAGCCCTCCATGCGTCCAACCCACCAACCTACCTTCCATCCCACCAACCAGCCCTCCATGCGTCCAACCCACCAACCTACCTTCCATCCCGCCAACCAGCCCTCCATGCGTCCAACCCACCAACCTACCTTCCATCCCACCAACCAGCCCTCCATGCGTCCAACCCACCAACCTACCTTCCATCCCACCAACCAGCCCTCCATGCGTCCAACCCACCAACCTACCTTCCATCCCTCCAACCAGCCCTCCATGCGTCCAACCCACCAACCTACCATCCATCCCACCAACCAACCCTCCATGCATCCCTCCTTCTCTCCATCCAACCCACCCACCCTCCAACCAACCCTCCCTGCAGTCTTCCATCCATCCCTGCCACCTGCTTACGCAGCCTCCAGAGCAGCCGGCATGCCAGGCAGATGAGCAGCAGGAGCCAGATCTGCTCCAGCCCCTGCTGGGCAGTGGGTATCATGCAGCCCTGCAGCAGCTGCTGGTAGAACTCCTGGCGGGTGAAAGTGGCCATCGCCAGGGCCTGAAAGAGAAGGGAGGGGTGGGGGAGTCAAGGAGAACCAGGATGGACAGGAGCTGCTGGAGAGGACATGGAGCCGAAAAAGCCAAGACATATTGGCATGTTTGATTGTCTGGCTTCATGGATGGATGTGTGGATGGTTGATGAATGGCTGGTTAGATGGATGATGAATGGCTGGTTAGATGGGTGATGAATGGATGGTTAGATGAATGGATGGATGTGTGGATGGTTAGATGGTTAATGAATGGATGGTTGGATGGTTAGATGAATGGATGGATGTGTGGATGGTTAATGAATGGATGATTGGATGGTTAATGAATGGATGGATGTGTGGATGGTTAGATGGTTAATGAATGGATGGTTGGATGGTTAATGAATGGATGGATGTGTGGACGGTTAGATGAAAGGTCCTATCTCAGCACAGGGGGCTGGACTTGGTGACTTCCCAAGATCCCTTCCAGCCTGACATTACAATGATTCTATCCATCCATCCAACCTGCACCACCCCCTACCTATGCACCTATCTACCCATCCCCCTACACACCCGTCTATTGATCCATCCATCCCCCTACACACCCCTCTATCGATCCATCCATCTCCATTACACCCCCACTGATCCATCTGTCCCCATATACACCCCTTTATCTATCCATCCATCTCCATAAACATCCATCTGTCACTCCATCCATCCATCCCTCCCTCCCCATATGTACCCATCTCTCTCTCCATCTATCCATCCATCCATCTCCATACACGTATCTATCTATCTTCCCAAATCCTAGCACACTGATCTATCTGTTTTCCAGGATTCACATAGCTCAACCAGGGCCTGATCCAGCCTGGGACCGCTGGGCCACAGGGGGGTGGTAGGGTGAGGGTGGAAGGGGGGTAGTATTGAATGAGTGGAATGCACATCACCCCAACTTGAGAACTAGGAACGCTGTGGGGAGGCAGGCTCCCCCCCGCCCCATCCCCCCCCCCCAGCAACATGTCTTGATAACCCCCCTCGCCCCCCAAGTAAGAAGCCTGGGAGACCGGCAATGACATCCAGATGTGGCCAGAGGTGGCCAGGGGTGGGATTCCCCCTCTGCAGCCACACTGGTCCCTGCATCCAGATGTGGTGGGAATGGGGGGGGGGTCGCCTAAACAGCTGCACTGGTGGCTGGATCCAGATGTGGCGGGAATGGCGGGGGTCGCCTAAACAGCTGCACTGGTGGCTGAATCCAGATGTGGGGGAGAGGGGGGGTCTCCCTGCTCTCCCCTCCCTCCAGCTGTGGCTCGCGCGGGGCCCTGGTACCTTTGCTGCGAGCCTCTCCCTCCAGGTCCGTCTGTCCCCGCGCGGCCCGTCCTGCGGCCCGGCTCTCCCGGGGGGAGGGGGAGGGGGAGCTAATCCCCTTTAAATTTGGGGGCGGGGAGGATCGGCGCAGCCTCCTATGGGAAGGGGAGACGGCTCGGCTCGGCCAATCGGGAGCCGGATGGGATGAGACGGGGCGGGCGATCAAGACAGCCAATGGATGCCCTCTAGCTCCAGAGCTGGGAGCCGGGACTCCTGGGTTCTCTCCCTGGCTTTGGGAGGGGAGTGGGGGCAGGACTCCTGGGTTCTCTCGGCAGCTCTGGGAAGGGAGGGGTCTGGTGGTTAGAGCCGGGGGCTGGGAGCCAGGACTCCTGGGTTCTCTCCCTGGCTCTGGGAGGGGAGTGAGGGCAGGACTCCTGGGTTCTCTCGGCAGCTCTGGGAAGGGAGGGGTCTGGTGGTTAGAGCCGGGGGCTGGGAGCTAGGACTTCTGGGTTCTCTCCCTGGCTCTGGGAGGGGAGTGGGGTCTGGTGGTTAGAGCGGGGGGGCTGGGAGCCAGGACTCCTGGGTTCTCTCCCTGGCTCTGGGAGGGGAGTGGGGGCTAGTAGATTAGAGCTGGGGGGGGGGGGTCTATATTTTAGGTACTTCTCTGTCCCCCATTGCTACAGTATCTGAGCACCTCACAGTCACTTGACACCTTAACCCTGGGCGGCAGGACAGTGCCCTATGTCCGTTCTGAAGTTGGGAAGCACAGAGAAAGGAGGGCCCGCCCTGCGAAAGGTGGCAGGGAACCCAGGAGACCTGCCCCTTGTGGTTTGCACTGATCTGACTTTAGCTAGCATTAAACAAGGTTTAGGGCAGCTGGGGAACAGCTGCATATAACGCTGCATGGGGAGGGCTCACCTGGCTCTGAGATGCAGCCACCTCTGGGGTGGGGCAGCTGGGGAACAGCCGCATATAACACCACATGGGCAGGGCTCACCTGGCACTGAGGGGCAGCCAGGGAACAGCTACTCATAATGCAACACGGGGCTGGCTTGTCCAGTGCTGAGATGCAGCCATCTCTGGGGCAGGGGAGCTGGGGAACAGCGGCAATCCCTCTACCAGCTGGGTTAAGGCCCCACCCCTGGGGAGAAGCTCCTCCCCCACGGTGAGTATAAGTCCCTCCCATGGACCCAGGGCACCTGTCAGGGGGCCTCACCCTTGCCTTTGAAACTAAGCCCCGCCCTCCAGCCACAGGCTCCTCCCCTGATGAGCCCCCTG
This sequence comes from Mauremys mutica, assembly GCF_020497125.1. Classification (NCBI taxonomy): domain Eukaryota; kingdom Metazoa; phylum Chordata; order Testudines; family Geoemydidae; genus Mauremys; species Mauremys mutica. The sequence continues at coordinate 735,310 of NW_025422903.1, forward strand.
GGCACAGGCCCCACCCCCCTAGACACTGGACCCGCCACCTGGGCACAGACCCCGCCCCTTGGATATGGGCCCCTCCCCCCGCTAGACAAAGGCTCCTCCCCCTGCTGGACACAATCACCCCCCCGGGCTCAGGCCCCTCCCCTGCACACTGGCCCCGCCCCCTGGACACTGGCTCCTCCCCCTGGACTCAGGCCCCTCCCAAACACGGCCCCTTCCCTCCTCCCTTTAAATCTCCCGCTCTGACGACACCTGTTTCCATGGCTACCCCAACCTCCCCGCCCCCTGCTGAGCCCACATCGCCTCAGCCGACTCCTGGGCCAATCCGCTGCTCGGGAGGGCCCCTCGCGGCCCCGCCCACCAGCGCCCCGGCCTCCCATTGGCCGCGAAGAAAAGGCCCGCGGACCAACGGGCGGGCGGATCGAGCGGAGGCGGCGGCCAAGGAGCGCGCTCATTGGTCGCGGGGGCGGGGCTTAGCGGTGCAGGTGGCCGGGCGGGCGGGCGCCGGTTTCAGTCCGCGGGCAGAGGGCGGTGGCGCCGGGTCTCTGGTGGGAGGCGCTGAGCGGGTGAGGGGCTGCCGGGGCGGGCACGCAGGGGGCTGCCCGCAGTGACGTGCAACCCCCCCCGGGGGTCCCCGCTCCCAGCCCAGCTGGGGAGTGGATCTGCCCCCCCCCCAATCCGGGACTGAGCCCCCCCCCCAGGGGAAAGTCCCCGGATCCCCTTCCTGACACCATCTCTCTGTTCCTTGGCAGTGGGAGTCCCTGTCTTGCCTGCCATGGGGCTGGAGGCCGAGCCCCTCGCCGCCCCCCACCCTTACTGGCCCCGGGACCTGGAGATCGGGCGCTACGTCCCCAACGACCGCCCCACCTGGCACAGCCTGGCTTTCCTCTTCTCCGTCTCGGCGGTCCTGCTGGCGCTCACCTGGCGGGCCGCCGGCTGGCGGGGGTGGACGGGGGCGCCCATGAGGCCCGGGCGCCGCCTGGCCCTCTGTTGGTTCGCCATCTGCGGCTTCATCCATGGCGTGATCGAGGGCTGGTTCAGCCTCTACCACACGGATATACCAGGGGACCAGTCCTTCCTCTCCCAGCTGTGTAAGACCTGGGACCCAGGACTCCTGGGTTCTTTGGGTGGGGGATGGAGTCTGGTGGGTTAGACCCGGGGGGGGGGGAGGAGGCTGGGAGCCAGGACTCCTGGGTTCTTTCCCTGGCTTTGGGAGGGGAGTGGGGTCTAGTGGTTAGAGCAGAGGCACTGGGAGCCAGGACTCCTGGGTTCTTTCCCTGGCTCTGGGAGGGGAGTGGGGTCTAGTGGTTAGAGCAGGGGAGACTGGGTGTCTGGACTCCTGGGTTCTAGCCCAGCTGAGGGGAGCCCTGACAGAAGCTGTTTGCCAGTGTAATGTGAGGAAAGGAATTCTGCTAGACAGGTTACCTGCCCTCTGGGGAAATCCTCTTCCCGAGAGAAGGGATGGGAGCCCGTGAAATTGGATGCTGGGAAGAACTATGGATCCTTGTAGAAACAGCTCCAGAAGTTCCACTGCTCCTAGCTGGGAACAGTGGGAGGAAACTATGGAAATTCCCAGCCCAAAAACTTTGTGAAAATCTACTGGGTTTTAGAATATTTCCTCCCTTGTTTCCAAACCTCCCCACGTTCCTCTGTCCGGTTCTATAAAATGATTAATTCGATTCGTTCTTTTTGACCGACGAGCAACCGTTTCATCTGAATCTCCTTGTTTTCGTCTCCAGGGAAGGAGTACGCCAAAGGAGACAGCAGATACGTCATGTGAGTGTTAGCCTTTGTGTGTCCCATTTCCCCCCCCCTTCCCTTTTCCTGATTCCTACCCACCCACCCACCACAATCCACTGGCATCTGCCCAAAATCCACCTGGAAATTTTGGAATGGATCAGCTGCAGCCTTCAAAAAACCCATCAGGTTTTACACATGCCTGCTAGCTCGGTGCAAGCAAACAATATGTGGTTTAATATGAGTAAATGCAAATCTATCCCTCCAGGAACAAAACACACAGGCAATGTGTACAGGATGGGGGCAGGGGGACTCTGGCTTGACAAAGATTTGGAGGTCATGGGGGACAGTCGGTTGAGTGTGGGTTCCCGGTGCGACGCTGGGGCCAAAAGAGCGAAGGCCACCTTGTGATGTGTAAATGGGGATTGGGAGGTGGAACACAGAGAGGATTTTCCCCTCTGGATTTGACCCGGGTGCCACCGCTGCTGGGATCCTGCGTCCTCTTCTGGTGGCCAGAACTCTAGAAGGACGTTGCTCAATCAGGGAGGCATCAGAGAAGTGCCATGAGAATGATTCAAGGATTAGAAACCCTGCCTTGGCGTGAGAGACTCCCGGAGCTCCAGCTATTGAGCTGAACAAAGAGACGGCTGAAGGGTGATTGGATCCCGGTCGTATCTACGCAGGGAACAAACATTTGATAACAGGTGCTTGATCTAGCAGAGGAAGGTCAAACCTGATCCGATGGCTTGAAGTCCACAGCAGCCATCGGCAGAGCAAAACCCTCGTTTTCCTGACTCTTTACTTTAGTCGAAGCGAGACCAATTCCGGGTGACCGCCCCTTGCCTTCATTGCGTTATTCCCAGCAAACGACAGGCTAGTTAACCATAGAATATCGGTTGGACGGGACCTCAGGAGGTATCTAATCCAACCCCCTGCTCAAAGCAGGACCAACCCCAACTAAATCATCCCAGCCAGGGCTGTGTCAAGCCGGGCCTTAAAAACTCCTAAGGATGGAGATTCCACCACCTCCCTAGGGAACCCATTCCAGTGCTTCAGCACCCTCCTAGTGAAATAGTGTTTCCTAATATCCAACCTAAACCTCCTCCACTGCAACTTGAGACCATTGCTCCTTGTTCTGTCATCTGCCACCACTGAGAACAGTCTAGATCCATCCTCTTTGGAACCCCCCTTCAGGTAGTTGAAAGCAGCCATCAAATCCCCCCTCATTCTTCTCTTCTGCAGACTAAATAACCCCAGTTCCCTCAGCCTCTCCTCGTAAGTCATGTGCTCCAGCCCCCTGATCATTTTTGTTGCCCTCTGCTGGACTCTTCCAATTTTTCCACATCCTTCTTGTAGTGTGGGGCCCAAAACTGGACACAGTGCTCCAGGGCTACTTGTTTTCTCCTCGGCGATTAATAACACGCAGCTCTTCGGAAGCAAGCCCTGCTTAGCCGTAAGGCAGGAGCGCTGCGGGGAAAACAGCCAAAGAAGCGACATGTAAATTGACCAGAGATCTCCCCACCCGCAACTCCAAGCTGGGGCAGTGTCAGCCTAAAGATTGGCCCCCCCCCAATTCCCTCCCCGATCTCAGGGGGAAGTTCTGAAGGCTGAGTCTGTGGGGCGGGGGTGGTGTTGCTGTCCCCACCCGCTCGTCCCCCGCACATCCTGGGAATTTAGCTTGCCAGGTCCCAAAAGATCAGCCGGGTTTGCTGCGTCGTGCCATGGCCTTTTCACAGCCACGCCGCTCGTGGGTTCGTAAATTCCGGGGGCAGAAGGGGCCATTGTGATCAGCACGTCTGACTTCCCGGACAGCAGAGACCAGAGAACCTGCCCTGTCGTGCCAGGTGCTGCACAGACCCACCCCTGAGAGCAGGGCCCCCGTTGGGCGCTGCATAACCCCCCCACCCCGCCAGCTCCTACATCGGGGCCTGTCACTGCACAGCCCCTCCCAGAGGGAGATCACAGCCCTTGTCATGCTGGGTGCTGCATGGAGCCCCCCCCCTCCATCGTGCCTGGCGCTACACAGACCCCCTCCCCCCACTGAGACCCCAAAGAGCTTCCAGTCTAAACACACCCAGGCAGGACCTTTCTCCTCGCCGTACAGCTGGGGAAACTGAGGCCAATGGGATGCGAGCTGAGACACATGGTTGACTGGGAGGGACGGGGGGGGCTTAGAAGTTGGGTTAACCCTTTGGTGCCTCTCTCCTCTGTCTGCAGAGAGGACAACTTCACTGTGTGCATGGAGACCATCACTGCCTGGGCGTGGGGCCCGCTGAGCCTCTGGACCGTGCTGGCCTTTCTCCAGCGCCAGCCCCACCGCTACATCCTGCAGCTGGTGGTGTCACTGGGTAAGGGTGGCCGGATGCCTGGGTCCCTTCTCTGGCTTGGGGTCTAGTGGTTAGAACCGGAGGGGCTGGGAGGCAGGACTCCTGGGTTCTCTCCCTGGCTGTAGAATGGCCAGGGGACGATGGTCGGAGGTCCCAGATCAGCTTCATCTTAACCTAGCCTGGACCCCAGATCCCCCCTGATCTTTCCATGACCCTTGGATTCCCCTCGATCTGACCCCTTGAGCTTTCTTCCCCACCCGCAACAGGCCAGCTGTACGGCGACGTCCTGTACTTCTACACTGAGTACCGGGAGGGCTTCGCCCACAGCGAGATGTGGCACCCGCTCTACTTCTGGTTCTACTTTGTCTTCATGAACGCCCTGTGGATCATCATCCCCTCCATCCTCCTCCTCGACGCCTGGCGGCACCTGAGCACTGCCCAGAGGGCGCTGGACTCTGTCAAGGCCAAGAGACACTGATGCCTCACTCCCCCCTGCCACCCGGGATGGGGGTATCTGGCACAAAACTGCCCCGGGGGGGCTGAAGAATGAATGATGCTCAGGGATTGGCGTGCGCAGGACTCTCTCCCTGGCTCTGGGAGGGGAGCTGGGGGGCTGGGAGCCAGGACGTCTTGGCTCTTTTCCCAGCCTCTGTGAGCGACATTCAAGTTTCTCCAAGCCGCCTTTACCTGCCGGCCTGGTGGGGAGGGACGGGTAAGAGGGGGAGGAGATCGCTAGCAAGGGTCGGGGAGATGTCTGCCTCCCTATGACTTGTTATCCTAGCACCCCCTCCTCCGCCAAACCCTCCCTGGTCCCATAACCAAAGCTCTGACCCCGTCTCTGTGTGCCCCCGACAATGCCCCCCTTTGCCTCCTGACTGGCTGCAGGGTGGGGGATGCTGGGACCTTAAGTGCCTCTGGTGGACAGGGCCAATCAGCTTGTTTTAATAAACACACGTATGTACTCCTTTGCCTTCCAGCAGCTGTCCCTGTCTGCCACTGTCGCCGTCCGGGTGGCGCCGTGCTGCCAGGACAGAAGGGGTTATACAGCAGGTCATACCAGCTGATCCCGAGGGTCCCTCCTGGGCTGGGATGCTTTAGAGAGGAGATGGAGGGGCCCTGATTAAAACCATGACCAGGAACAAGGGAGAGTGACCTTCTCCGAGAGGGGTGTATTCCAAAAGGATCAATGGAAATACTTTTTCCCTTAGCAGGGGATTGCACTCTCCATCTCATTAACCTGTGTCCCATTCCCAGTCCCCTGCCCTGGGGCCGGATGGGAGCCAGCACCCCCTAGAAGGGAAAGGCCCTGTGCCCCATTCCCTGCCCCCTGGAGCCAGCTAGTCCCCTGCTTGGGACCAGATGGGAGCTGGCGCCCCCTAGAGGGGAAAGGCCCCATTTCTAATGCAGTGTTCACTGGGTTGGGCACAGTGGGATTCTGCCTGTCCTGTAGGAAAGCTCCATCCCCTCAATGGAGGAGCAGGGCCACAGAGCCCATAAAACACCTGATTCTGGGGGACAGCTAATGAAAATGCAGGGAAGGGAACAAGGGTCAGAGATGTAACACGTGGAGCAGGGTAACTACTGCTCTGGGAAGGAGCCACTGGGTGCTGTGTCATGGATTCCCCAGGACAGGTTCTATGCTCCAGCTTTTAAACAGCCCCTTAGGGGAGCCCGATCAGTGGGCCAGCCCCTGCCCCAGGGGTCCCACTCTCTAACGACTGAGCCTCTGGCCTCCAGCTTCCTCCTGTGAGTCCACCTGAGCCAGACGCGCCCGGCGCTGGGCTCCAGGCATCGCAGCCAGGATTTGCAGTGACACCGGGCGGCCTTGCCAGACCGAGCAGGGTGGGTTAGTTCCCTGGCACGGGGAGCCGTTCGGCTGGCACCGTTATGACACAGGCCGGCCCTCCACGCGGGCAAGCCACCGTGGGCTCCATTTCTGGCCCTGCCTCTCGCTCCGTCCCAGATCTCTGCGTCTCCCCGAGCCAGGCCCCTGTGGGTCCATTGTCCAGCTCCTGCAGCCCCTGCCCGGTTCCGAGCTGCCCCCTGGCGGTGACCCTGGGTGGGGCTCCCACAGCAGCTTGTCCCCCCCCCCCACCGCGTGGAGCAACTCAAAGTGCGGAGGGAAACTGAGGCAGGGGCCTGACAGCAACGTGCTGGGGCGCAGGCGCGGCGTCTGCCCGCTGAGCCTGGGGCTCCTGCTCCGGCTGCCGGGGGAAAGAAGCATCCGGGTCCCTGGAGCTGCGGGCGGATGTTGTTGTTTTCACCCGTTGGGGGAAGTCACTTCCGGTTGACCCGGATGTTGTTTTCCCTGCCTGGGCGGTTATTTCCGCTTAACCCGGATGTTGCTGTCCCTGCGTGTACATCTATTTCCGGTAGGTCCGGATGTTGTTTTCCGTGGCTGTGCGGTTATTTCCGGTTGACCCGGATGTGTTCACCGGTTGGGGGGCTATTTCCGGTTGGCTGGGCCGCTGTTTCCCCAGTGAGGGGCTTGTCCGGTTATTTCCAGTTAACCCGGATGTTGTTTCCCGTGGCCGGGCGGCTATTTCCGGTTAACCCCGGATGCGAATCCCCGTCCCGCGGCGGGGAGGGGCCCGGCTGCTCCCGTCTCTCCCCCTCCCCACTTCGGATTTTTAGGAGGGCGATGACGTCAGAGCCTGAGCTGAGGCCTCCGAGCCGGAAGCGGAAGTAGCGGCGGGGTCACGTGAGGCTTCCCCCCCTCCATCCCCACCTGACGTCAGCCGCCCGCCCGGCGCGAGCCGGCTTCTACCCGCCGCGGCGCGAGGCCTCCCCCCAGGGGCGGGGCCGTAACGGTCCCGTCCGGCGCGAGGCTCCTCCCCCCCTCCGCCCCCGCCCCCCCGCGGAGCCGGCCGGGGCCGGGATGGCGGCGGCGGGGGGCGAGGCCCGGGAGGAGGAGGAGGAGCGGGAGGTGGTGCGGGTCCGGGTCAAGGTGAGAGGTCAGGGGGTCACGGCGGGGTCAGGGGTCACATGGGGCGGGGGGAGGGGCGCAGAGTGTGGGACCCCCCTACAGGGCGGGGGGGGGGGGTCAGGGGGAGCCCAGGGCGGGCGGCTGGCGAGAGAAAAGGGGGGTCGGGATCGGGGCGTGAGGAGGGAGTCTCCCCCTCCCCCACCCAGCCCCCCCGACACCCCTCCCCTCCCAGAGCTGGGGAGAGAACCCAGGAGTCCTGGCTCCCAGCCCCCCCTGCTCTAACCACCAGCCCCCACTCCCCTCCCAGAGCCAGGGAGAGAACCCAGGAGTCCTGGCTCCCAGCCCCCCCCTGCTGTAACCACCAGCCCCCACTCCCCTCCCAGAGCTGGGGAGAGAACCCAGGAGTCCTGGCTCCCAGCCCCCCCGCTCTAACCACCAGACCCCACTCCCCTCCCAGAGCTGGGGACAGAACCCAGGAGTCCTGGCTCCCAACCCCCCTGCTCTAACCACCAGCCCCCACTCCCCCTCCCAGAGCCGGGGAGAGAACCCAGGAATCCTGCCCCCCCTCCCTCTAACCCCCAGCCCCCAATCCCTTCCCAGAGCCAGGAGAGAACCCAGGAGTCCTGCTTGTCCGTGTGCCCTCTACGCCCCACCCTTACTGCCCCCGACAAACCCTCTTTGCCTTCACTGACCGTGTCAGAGCCAGAACAGAGCGGGGGACGCGACCCAGTGTCCCTTTCCCCTCCTGCGTTAGCGGACGCCTGCGTCTCGTCCCCCGGCCTCCCCCCCGGGTGGCTGCGTGGAGGCCAGGAGACCTGGGGCGAGGCACCTGCTAAGGAGGGGCAAGAAACGCACAGGAAGTCAGACCTCCCACGGCCAGCGAGGAGAGAGGATTTCGGTGTGAAAGAGCGCCGGGAAACTGCCCTGCCCCTGTGTCCGCGGAGATCTCCGTCCGAAACCCGGGAGGATCTGTGCAGCGCAGGGGGGGTGGGGAATGAGCCAGGGCCTTTCCCCTCTAGGGGGCGCCGGCTCCCCCTTGGGCGCCAGGATGGGGGACCGGCTGGCTCGGGGGGTGGGGAATGGGGCAGGGGGCCTGTCCCCACTTGTGGGCGCTCACTCCAGTCCTGTCTCCCCAGAAGCGCGAGGGGTTCCTGCAGCCCGAGTTCCGCACCTTTGCCGTCGATCCCCAGATCACCTCGCTGGATGTCCTCCAGCACATCCTCATCCGCGCCTTCGACCTCAACGGGTGAGTCCCGCCCCAGCCGCCAGGGACCTGTGCCCAGCATTGGAGGGTTAGACTGGGGGGGAGATGGGAGCCAGGACTTCTGGGTTCTCTCCCCGGCTCTGGGAAGGGAGTGGGGTCTAGTGGTTAGAGTGGGGGGGGGGTGGGGAGGCTGGGAGCCAGGACTCCTGGGTTCTCTCCCCAGTGCTGCTATTTCTGGGGTTGCCTGGGAGTTAGATCCTGACTGAGGACGGAGCTAGTGAAGAATTTGAGGCTGTGCGGAGCCAGGGGGCAAAGAGGAGACTTGGGGGACAGATGAGCTCATTCGGTCTGAAGAACCAATGGGGGACCCTGCGAAAGGAGGGAAGGCAGAGGGGCCGGAACGGCTGGTGAAGGACCCCTAGAGAGTAGTGGGGGGGTTCTGTATGGTTGAGGATGCCTCCCGTTGGGGTCCTTCATCATGGCTGACAGCAAACCCTAACGAGGCAGGGGAGGTTCTGTGTAGCCGACGGAGGACCTCAAAGGGGTGTGTGTCCTCACAGCCAATGGGAGACCCCAGGGGAGCAGTGGGAGGTTCCGTGTGGGGTTCTGTACCGATGGGGGAGCCCGAGAGGTGCCGGGAGGGGAGACGCTGTGCCTGGGGTGATGTTGTCCTGCGTGCGTTGGAGCCAATCACCTCCACCTCACCCAGGAAGAAGAACTTTGGGATCAGCTACCTGGGCCAGGAGAAGCAGGGCCAGGAGACGTACCTGTCACTGCTGTCGGACTGGGACCTGACCACGGCCTTCGCCAGCGCCTCCAAGCCCTACCTGCAGCTCCTCGTAGACATCAAGCCTTCGGAAGACAGTGAGTCACTGTGGCAGGGCTAGGGACCCAGGAGTCCTGGCTGCCACCCCCGCGGACTCTAACCGCCAGACCCCACTGCCCTTCCAGAGCCGGGAACAGACCTTGCTAACTGTCATGTGCTGCTCTCTCAGGCCCCCTGCTGGAGGACTGGGACATCATCAGCCCCAAAGATGTCATCAGCACTGATCTGCTCCTGGTGGAGAAGCGGTCCCTGGCGGCGGCCGCCCTGCCTTTCACCCAGACCATCATCTCCCAGGTGGGTCGAGAGGGGACGGGGAGGAGGGTGGTTCAGGTAGGAAGCACCCTAAGCTACGTGGGTGGAACAGAGTTCAGAAGAGAACCCAGGAGTCCTGGTTCTCTCCCCCCAACCCCCCGTTTTAACACACTAGACCCCACTCCCCTCCCAGAGCCGGAGGTAGAACCCAGGAGTCCTGACTCCCGCTCTCCTGCCTGCTCTTCCTGGTAGCTGGTCCCAGCTCTGTTGTCCCAATGCTAGGATCATCATGGGCCAATGAAGTCTCCTACTGCACTGACCTCCCCGGGCTGCTCCCGTGCCTCAGTTTCCCCCATACAGTGGGGAGGATCCGGCGTCTGACATGCCTTGCTCTGAGCAGGACTCGCTCAGTGACCCCGTCTCTCTGCCTAGGTGGGCCGGACGCTGTCGAAGGTCCAGCAGGCTCTGAGCTGGTCCTACGGGGAGGACATGAAGCCGTTCAAACCGCCGCTGAGCGACTCCGAGTTCCACACCTACCTGAACCACGAGGGGCAGCTGAACCGGCCCGAGGAGCTGCGGCTGCGCATCTACCATGGCGGCGTGGAGCCCTCGCTGCGCAAAGTGAGTCTCTGGGGAGTGGGGCTGGGAGCCCGGACTCCTGGGTTCTCTCCCCGGCTCTGGGAGAGGAGTGGGGTCTGCTGGTTAAAGCAGGGATGCTGGAGCCAGGACTCCTGGGTTCTCTCCCCGGCTCTGGGATATGGGGGATAGTGGAGATGGGATGTCGGGGTGCTTAGCCATGGAGGAGAGATGTCGGGGTGCGTGGCACAAAGGGGCATAGCGTGCCCGGCTATGTGGGACGATGCCTGGCGCTGAGACCCCTCTCTGCCCCCCAAGTCACGGTGGGATGCTGGGAGAGGCAGGGCGGGTCAGAGGTGGTGGGACGCTGAGAGGTGGCGGGAAGATGCCGGGTGTTGAAGCTCCTCTCTCTGCCCCCAGGTGGTGTGGCGCTACCTGCTGAACGTCTACCCGGACGGGCTGACGGGCCAGGAGCGCATGAACTACATGAAGCGCAAGACGCGGGAGTACGACCAGCTGAAGGGCCAGTGGGCGGAGCGGGCCAGCCCCGAAGACCTGGACTTCATCCGCAGCAACGTCCTCAAGGACGTTCTCCGCACGGACCGCACCCACCCCTACTACGCCGGCTCGGAGGACAACCCGCACCTGACTGCCCTTCACGACCTGCTGACCACCTACGCCGTCACCCACCCGCAGATCTCCTACTGCCAGGGCATGAGTGACATCGCCTCGCCCATCCTGGCCGTCATGGACAACGAGGCCCACGCCTTCATCTGCTTCTGCGGCATCATGAAGCGCCTGGAAGGCAACTTCCAGATGGACGGCGAGGTGATGTCCCTCAAGTTCTCCCACCTCAAGCTGCTCCTCCAGTACTCGGATCCTGAGTTCTACGCCTACCTCCTCTCCCGGGGTGCTGACGACTTCTTCTTCTGCTACCGCTGGCTGCTGCTGGAGCTGAAACGGGAGTTTGCCTTTGAGGACGCCTTGCGGATGCTGGAGATAACCTGGAGCTCCTTGCCACCGGATCCTCCGGAGAAGGAGGTGGAGCTGGTGGGGCCGCCGGCCAGGCTCAGTGAGAGCGGCCAGCCTGTCCGCCAACGCCACATGCTGCGGCCCACCTGTAGCTTCGAAGCGACTGGGGACCGGCCTTGCTTGGAGGACCCCGGAGACCATCCTTGTCTGGAGCAGAAGACCTTATTGAAGCAATCCAGCTTTGGAGAATTCAAGTACTACAGCGCTCGTGAGGACAGCTCCGAGGAAGAGCCTTCGCTGAGATCCCAGCGCTCTATGGAGGAAGAGGAGGACTTCTGCAGCGAGCAGGACCCCTTGCTCCAGCTCCCGGCCATGACCAAGTCTTTCTCCGCCCCGTCCCTCCGGCTCCTGACCCCGCCCACGCCCTCCCGAGACTCCACCTCCTCCCCCTCCCCCTCCCCCCTCCCTGGCAGCGAGAAGAGCGAGAGCCTGCCGGAGGAGAAGGGAGATTTGGCAGGTGACACGCCATCCTCCTCACCCAGCAGCCCCCTCCCCGCCGCCCCGTCCCCAGCCACGGTGAGCTTGCCTCCGCCGCAGGAGTTCGGCAAAGGCAACCCCTTCATGCTCTTCCTGTGCCTGGCCATCCTGCTGGAGCACCGGGACCACATCATGAAGAACAACATGGACTACAACGAGCTGGCCATGCACTTCGACCGCCTGGTGCGCCGGCACAATCTGGCCAAGGTGCTGCACCGGGCCAAAGCCCTCTTCGCCGACTACCTGCAGTCCGAGGTCTGGGACTCAGAGGAGGGGGACGAGGCGGCCGCAGAGTCCCCAGCTGTCTCGTGACATCTCCCCCTCCCCCCAAAACTCTCCCACCACTCCCCATTCTGGTGGCCTCCTTGAGACTCATCACAGGTCAGCCAGGAGGGACTCCTTGCTCTGGATCCTCTCTGTTCCCCCTGGATCTAATGGTCTCCTTGGAAGATCCTTCATGGACCAACCAGGATCTCTCCCCCCTGTGAGACCCCCTCCCTCCATCCCCCTGCAGATCTAATGATCTCCCTGGAACATTCTTCATGAACCAATCAGGATCTGCCCTTTCCATTGGCATCCTCTCTAGTTTCAACTATCTCCTTGGAAGATCCATCAGAGACCAACTAGAATATCTCCCTTCCTGTTAGATCCCCTTCAAACACCCCCGGATTTAATGTTCTCCTTGGAAGATCCTTCATGGACCTACCAGTATCTGGCCTTCCCAGTGGGTTCCCCTCTAACCATCCCCTTCTGACTGCAGTGATCCTTTTGGCAGATCCATCCCCTTGGAAGATCCTTCAGAGACCCAGCCAGGATCGGCCACTCGGACTCCGGTGCCTTTTTCTTTTATGTGCATTAGCAGATCCGGTTTTTGGTTTCTCTCCCCGCTGCGGCTGCAGCCTCTGACAGCGTCGCTGCCCAAAGCTGGGGAGGGCTCCCAGCTCCCCGCCCCAGAGATTCAGATGCTACGTTGAGTGTTAAGACTTGACGGCTGGGATGTACGTGCGCTTTTCCGTTCCGCTTTTCACTGACCCATAACTTGGCTGGTTCCCTTTTAAACCAAGTTGCCCAGTCGTGGTATATTTCCTCCTCCCATGAAGAGATCGAGTGGAATTTATTCCGCGCTTTGGAGGAAGACCAGACATCAGCTCCCATGATGCAAAAGGGCAGGAATCCGGGATGCTGGGGGATCAAACAACGTGTGATCTCTGCTGGCTTGACACTTCCGTTCAGTAGCCGTTTCCCTGGGCAAACGGACCCCAGTGGCTCCTTGGATTTGCTCGGATGTAAAACTAACCAGAGATCTTCGATCAGCCGAGTCTTTCTGTTCCTGTTTTAACGAGAGATCAGCTGTTGATAGAGGCAAGACCTGCTCGCATGTGGATTGACTTCTGGGGCAGGAGCCATAGCGGCGGGGAGAGGGGCGGGCTGGAGGTATCGCAAACAAAACCATTTCCGTCGATCGCGCCTCTTCGCGCTGCGTTAGCGTCCCTGCGGCGGGTTGGCTCTGGCGTGCGATCTGCTGACGGTCTGTCCAGAAGCGGGTTCTGATCTCGGCCGGGCCAGCATCAGTCTGGAGCGTCTCTGGACGCTGCCGAGATCGGAGCCTCGCTCGTTTCTATGACATGGGCTCGGAAGCGGAGCCTGGCCTGCATCAGCCGCGCCGATCTGGGAATTTCTGCCGACGAAGACGTCTTCCGAACATCCTCTTTCCCCTTCGCGTCCGCCCGGAGTTGAGCGGGGCTTGCTCAGCTGGGATCTAGCCCCGATGCCTTTTTGTTTCAGTGGCATCCATCTGCGTTGGCCTTGTCTTAGCTCAGAGACCCACCCCCTGCATCAGTGCATGTGTTGGATGGCCTGGCTCAAGACAGCGACGGATATTCCCCCCCTCCGGATATCTGCCCCTCCTATCGTCCCAGAGCTGGGCTCTTTGTATGACGTCTGAGATGAATCCCTTCATGCAGCCACGTGGGGTTTAGAGTCTCTAAGGCAGACGAAGCAGAGAGCTGGCTGTGCCATAGCAGAGAAGGGGATTTTCTCTAGGTCCTATTGGAAAAACAAACAATAACAAGGGGAAACGTGCCTGCTCCAGTTCCTGTAGGGGAGCAGCCTGGCCACTAGAGGGCACTGATAACTCACGCTGGGCTTTGCAGCTCTGAGTTCTCTACCCCAGGGCGGCTCTGGGTTGTGAGATCCCCCAGGATCTAGGTAGGGATGGGGAGAGAAACCGGCCGTCCGGGGATCTTTCTGGTGATCTGGGGGATCGCCAGAGAGTTGGTACGTAGCCCTGTTACCGGAGGGACCGGCAGGCAGAGCCCGGATTGGCAGGCGTCTCTGGGGGGGTGTATCCGGCCTGTGGGAGGTCCCGAGAGATTGGCCTGGCCAGAGCCTGCACCGGTGCGGCCCCTGTCCCCCACCCAGAGCTCCTACGCACCTCCCCCCCCCCCGCCTCCTCAACTGGCCGTGCCTGGGGAGAGAAATTGATTACGACTCGTGTTGTAACTGACCATCGGTGGCAGCACTTGATGCTTCTCTGGGCTGATGGACTAGGCTGATGCGCAGGGGGCTGTTGGCCGTGGGGTGGAGGCAGAGGGGACTGGCCCCTCCCACCAGATTAACTTCCCCCTTAATTACAGCCCACAGCTAGTCAACTGTAGCAGCCCCGCCCTGGTCAGTTTCACACCCCTTGGCTGGCCCAGCTGTAACTGACTAGCCGCAGGAGCCGTCTTGCGACCCGACTGGCCCCCGAGCCCGATCGAGACGTCAGTGGCCCCTGCTAAAGGCCACTCAGTTCTCGGCCGCTTGTCTCCTTGCGAGCAGGGTTGGCTGGCTTGACTCCCCGGCGCTCTCCGTTCATTGCGCTCGAGGGGGGTTTTCACATTTGACCCGCGTCGGCATCTTCTCGCCTTTGGCTGCCTCCGAAAAGCAGCGGCTTGAAAACACCACGTTCTGCCTTGCTGCGCGGCCCCTTCCCTCGTCCTGGCAGGGAGTCGGACGCAGTGACAGGGAAGGGAGCCACTTGGGCTGTACCCTGGATCGCGCGTGGGCCGAACCTTAAACTCGGGTTCCAGATCTTCCCAGCGGGAGCGAGGGGCAGGGGTGGGCAGTTATAGGCAGCAGTGAGGCTCTGTGGGAACAGGGGTGCCCAGGGGGTCACCCCTCAGATCCAGGGGCGTTTGCCTCCCCATCTGTTGTTGGCTCCAGCGTCTTGCCGACGCCGGGAAGGCGCCTGACTCCGGTGTCCAGCAGAATGGACGCAGCACATGCTCCCCCTACAGCCCATTGCGGGAGAGTGTGATGGGCTGACCCCAGCGGGTGGCGTGCTCCTTGATAGCCCATGGGGGGCGGCAGCGATCACTCTCCTCCGCCCTTCCCGTGCCCCCCGGGCAGCCCCACAATAGCTTAGCCCCGAACAAACACGCACCAAGCCCTGCCCTGCTGCTCTGGGGCTAGATCAAACCTGCCCCAGCGGGGTGCTTCCTCCGGAGCTCCCAGCGTGAGGAAACAAGGAAGCCGCCGGTGTGTCTCTGACAACTCCGGTGATTTGTGCCGCTTCCTTTGAACGGGCAGGGGGCTCTTGGATTTCACCGCTGGAGGAGGGTCAGACTCGACTCTTGTGGACACTCATGTCCTTAAAACACCTCCATCCTCATTGCCAAGGTTAGGATCTTCTGATCCCAGCCAAGAAACGGGGAGTCTCTTTTCCAAAGCTGGCCAGAAACCAGGCCCTCGAACAAACCCTCGGCATCTGTTCCCGAGCAAGACTTGGCAGGATCGCTCGTCCCCTTCCATTTTGTCTTTCCCCACCCTCTCCTTGCTCTGGATTTAAATGAGGCAGACACCCCTGACTTGCCCACGAACCTGCTCGTGGTACCACCCAATCTGGAGAGGTGCAGGGAGGGAAAATGTTTTCCTCTGTCAGTTAGAAAGTGCTCAAAGACCAGCTCCCCAAGTGGGGAAGTCAACAGCCTGACGCTGATTTCCACCAGCTGAGCATCCGGGGCCTATTCTTGCGTCTAGTCCATTGCATTTTCGCATCTAATCAGTTTCAGCCTCAGACCGAAATACAGTTCGGCCGGGCAAGACGTTCCAGCCCGTCCCTCAGGGCTCAGGTCGCTCTAGGCTGGGCTTTCAGGTCAGCACGAGAGGCTAGTTTTGGGGTGTGGTGGTTTTTTTTGTAAACAGAGGGAAATTGGGGGTGTGAAACTGCAAAGAATTGTCATTGCGACTGACGCTGAGGTTCAGAAAAGAGGAAACTGCTTTGGCATTGAATGGAAACTGACCCGATTCTGATTTGCCTTTAATCAAAGGGGATTAATCTCAGCTCCGCCCAGAGGGGGTGCTTGCTCTTGGAGGAAGATTTGTGCCCAAGAGGTGAGGAGGGGCAGGTTGCTACCGTCTCAGGCCCAGGCCCTGGAAGGTATTCAGGTGCTTAGCTCAGAGCCAGCGTCTCTAAAGGTCTCCAAGTCTAAATAAGAGCTAGTTTTTTCCCCAGAGCTCAACACCCGACGTGCTCAGCTCTCGGGAGAAATTGCAGCTCTTTAAAGCTTGCCTTTGATGCATCAAAAAAAAAAAAGTCTTTAAAGCTCCGATTTGCTCCATGGAGGTTGGTTGTCTTTGAGTCTCTGCCAACGGACGAGGCTCCAGGGGCAGGCGTGGTGCTCCGTTCCGTTCCATGCCACTCGCAATCGTCCATTCTCTGCTTCCCTGGATTTAAATGACACACAGGACTGGCGGGTGGGAATTTTCGAATCCGGCTCCAGCCGCGCTTTGCCTGAAAGCTGGTTCTTTTAGATCCCTGGGGCTGCTTTTCAATCCAGATCAACTGGGCTCGGGTGAAAGCTACGAAGCCGTTGCTGGCACAGTCAGCTGGGAGGCTGCCAACGCTGTGGGTGTCTTGGGAGCGACCGGGGACGGTTTTCCAAGTGACTGAAAGACACCCTGACACCCACTCCTGTCTCCCCCAAATCCACTGGGTTCTAACTGGTGATGACTTTATATTCTCTGGCACCTGGGACAGGTTTATCCTGAGATGTTTCCCAAACCCAGGCTGATGGTTTGTGGGTCTCCAGATGCCAATTTTTCCCCCAGATCTTGTTCCATCTCACACACTGGATTCCTCTTTCCTAAGAGCTTGGTACGTCTCCATTGGAAACTTTGCCAAATTCATCTCAGAGAGAAGTGGAGGTTGGGTTGGGGTGGAAAACACCCCGTGTTTAGTAGGAAACGCAGCTTTGCTCCACCAAAGGCAATAGAATGAGGACAGTTTGTGCTCTGACTGTCGGCTCAGAGACGGCCAGAGCGGGAATCAGGCCCGATCTGGTTTTCTGCTCCCCTCGTTAAGGTTGCTGACGCTTGAGATCATTAAACCTGAAGGAATTTTGAATTGATCCGGTTTCCAGGAAGTGCTATTTCTCTTTGGTGCCACGACTCCTGGGTAATTTCACTCCTTTGCCTAGTCAGTTTCACCTGCTGAGCTGGCAAACTCCTGGGCAAAAATCCCAATTTTAAAAATCAAACCGTTGATTTTTTTTTTCTTTAAAAATCCTTGGGGATCTCAATATTTAAAATCTGAGACAGATCCTAGTACCCTGGGTGCTGGGAAATCAGATCTCTGGGTATTTTGCCATGGGGGCTAAATTAGCAGTTGGAAATCTCAGCTGTCATTGACTGCAGGAGAATGTGAGCCCCCCCTCCCCTCAGAGCCCCCCCTCCCCTTAACGATCTGACTGATTTTTGAACTGGATCAACCCCAAATTCTTTAGTGATGTTTCCAAAAATTCTAGCGGCGTTTGCTACTCGATCGCCCCGCTGTGCTGGGATAGTGTTGTTATTGTAGGGCCTACTGTGTCTTCCACTTCCTGGCTTTGTGCTGGGGGCCCCGTCCAAACTCGTGCTCTGCTGCTGAAACCCAGGCGCCCATTTGATCTCTTTGTAGATGAGCCGCAGAAGCCAGCGGTGCTGAGTTGTGAATGTTTTGGTTGGTGTTCAGCCTTTCCTTATTTCGTGCCACTCTATTTATTTTGCCAACCTTCTGGGCTGTGAAGTTTATTTACCCGGCCGGGCTGTTTAAACAGGACAAAGGTTCTGAAACAAAGGTGGGATTCTCACGGGGTGGTGCTGAAATCAGGCAGCTGGAGTCTTCTCACAGGCTTTGCCCGGTGCGCTCTCGAGATCCGGGACCCCTTTGAAAAAGAAACGCGGCCCTCGCACCAGGAATTGACCGAGCGACTTCTCCTGGCTACGGACTCTCTAAAAACTGCAGTGGATTCTGGGAGGGAGGCTGGGGGAGCAGCCAGTTAACACTGCCTTGGGGGGCTCGAGGCGTCACTTTCAAGGGGGATTGGGTGCTTCCCCCCACCCCACCCCCCAGCCAACGGCGATTCTGGATTCCTCTGGGGGAAAGACCGAGGAGTTGGATTCTGCTCCCGTTAACGGCCAAGCGCCTGGAGCTCTTCCCCCTCCAGGCTGCCAGCGATTCGATCTCTTTCTGCCTCCCAAGCAGCTGAGTTCTCTAACCGACCCAAGGAACCAAATCTAGCTAAAGCCGCGGCGGAGGGCGGCCGGCCGGGGCGTTGGTGTGGTGCCAAGGGGACCTGGCCTGGATCAGGCTGGGTTTATGGCCTCTGGGTCAGCACAGCTGTTCCATCCCCTGTATATATCCTCTGTACAGTCGGAGACCCCACATGTTCCTAAACCCCCGCGCCCAAAGCTGGGCTTGGCGAAGGGGGTCCCGCTCGGGCCTTGGAGTGAATGTGCTACAGGAATGAAAGTGGAAATAAAAGGAGGAAAAAGTGGCTGGTTGTGGCCGGGTTTGTTCATGGGCAGGGAAAAGAGAGAGGAGGGAGGCCCCAGGAAGGGCCCAGGAGTCCTGGCTTCCAGCCCTCTGCTCCCCAAGCTGGGGAGAGAACCCAGGAGTCCTGGCTCTCCCCTCTAGCCCCCACGCCAGGAGCCTGGGAGAGAACCCTGGAGCCCGGAGCATCATGTTACTCCAGTTAGAGCCAGAAGCCTTCACTCCAGTCTGGCACCATCCCTGTGAACTGTCGAGGGGAGGGGGAGCTAGTGGTTAGAGCAGGGGGCTGGGTGCCAGGACTCCTGAGTTCTCTCCCTGGTGCCAGGATGGGAGGGGGGGGGTCTAGTGGGTTTGAGCAGGGGGCTGGGTTGTCTATATCACCACTGCCTTGCAATGGATGCACTCAGGACTGTGGCCGTGTGTGTCATGTTCCCTGTACTGCAGTGACCTGATGGGTGATCCCCCCCCTTCTCTCTTGCTTTGAGGCAGGCTGGCACATCTCCTTCCTAGAGACGCAACCTGGCCCCTGTCTGGGGGAGAATGTGCTTCTATCTGCCTAACACCCCCTCCCCTGGGGCCATTTTTCAGATCCACCCACAGCCCCATCCAGTGTCTCCATGTAGCCTAGGGCCCCAGAGCAGCTTAATAAGGGAGTTTATCTGCTTGGGCTCAGACCAGGGGCTCCCAGGGATCCCTCCCGGCCGGCTCCGGCTCTCTCCGTTTCTAACCGGGCCGGGGCTGAGGGTTGGCGCCTCCCCTGGGGTGGCGGCTGGGTGGCCGTGTGGCTCCGTGAGATCGGGATGGGTTTTAAGCCCCGGGGAATCAATTGCCACAGCTGGATTTTTAAACAAAAGATGAAAACAAAAATCTGGGCTTGGGTAAACTGAGGCAGGGTCCTAAGGGGGAGCTGGGTTTAAAGGACACCTTCCTGCTCTAACCACTAGACCCTACTCCCCTCCCAGAGCTTGTAGAGAACCCAGGAGTCCTGCTCCCAGCCTCTCCTGCTGTAGCCCACCAGAGCCCACTCCCCTCCCCTCTCCGAGTTGCAGATTGAACCCAGGAGTCCTGGCTTCCAACCCCCCCTCCCTGTGCTCTAACCACCAGCCCCCACTACCCTCCCCTCCCTGAGCCAGGAAGAAAACCCAGGTGTCCTGGCTCCCAGGCCCCTCCCCCAACCACGTGCCCACCCCCTGGATAGAACCCAGGAGTCCTACTCCCCAGTGCCTCCTACTCCCACCACCAGCCCCCCCCCCTCCCCTGGGAATAGAACCCAGGAGTCCGGGATTCCCGCTCCCACCACCAGCCCCCCTTCCCTCCCCAGGGAATAGAACCCAGGAGTCTGGGATCCCTGCTTCCCTCCTCAGGGAATAGAACCCAGGAGTCCGGGATCCCCGCTCCCACCACCAGGCCCCCCTCCCTCCCTAGGGAACAGAACCCAGGAGTCTGGGATCCCTGCTCCCACCACCAGCCCTCCCTCCCCAGGGACTAGAACCCAGGAGTCCGGGATCCCTGCTCCCACCACCAGCCCCCCCTCCCCTCCTCAGGGAACAGAACCCAGGAGTCCGGTCCCCTCCCACAGCCGGATGTGCCCCAGCAGCGTGGGGCTGGGAGCTGATGCAATGGGTAACCTGATCCCCTCCCAGCGCGCCCCGCGCCCCGCCCGGCTGCCCCAGTCCGCTCGCCCCGCCGCCCGCGCCGGGACCCTCCGCTCCGCGCCCAGGGTGAGTGATGCGGGGCCCGCCACGGGGGGGCTCAGCCCGGGCGTCCTGACCTGCCAGAACTTGGCTTGTTCCAGCCTAAGCTTGTGGCTTCCCTTCCAGCGCCAGCTGCTCCCCTCCCCGGGCCGGGGAGAGAACCCAGGAGTCCTGGCTCCTGCCCCCCTGCTGTAACCACCAGCCCCCACTCCCCTCCCAGAGAAAGGGATAGAACCCAGGCGTCCGGGCTCCCAGCCCCCCCGCTCTAACCACCAGACCCTGGGGAGAGAACTCAGGAGTCCTGGTTCTGAGCCCCCTCCCTCTCTAACCACCAGCCCCCACTCCCCTCCCAGAGAAAGGGATAGAACCCAGGAGTCCGGGCTCCCAGGCCCCCCGCTCTAACCACCAGACCCTGGGGAGAGAACTCAGGAGTCCTGGTTCTGAGCCCCCTCCCTCTCTAACCACCAGACCCTGCTCCCCTCCCCGAGCCAGGGAGAGAACCCAGGAGTCCTGGCTTCCAGCTCCCCCGCCCACTCTAACCACCAGACCCCGCTCCCCTCCCAGAGCCAGAGAGAACCCAGGAGTCCTGATTGCAATTTTCCAACTTCAAAACCAGAGGTGACTGTCTTCCAGCGGCTATTCCTTGTCTGAGAGTAGCTGGGAGGCTCCCCCCCCCCCCCGCCCATCCTCTTAACTGTTGAAAAGTTGCTGGGCGAATGTGAACGAGCTCTTTCTTTTTGGAGAGAAATTGGCCACTGGACAGAGCAGCGCAAGTCCGAGGCGTTAACAGGGACAGAAATCTCAGGAACCAGGCGAGTAGTAGCTGCGGTGCCTGCTATTGGTGAGGATTTGAGGAGTAACATTGATCCTGGAATTAGTGGTAACAATTGTAAGTACTCAGGTTGTCTGTAGTATTAATGGAATTGGTTTGAGTAACTCTGGCGTATGAGTGATACCAGCTTGAGTAGTAACTAGCTGGAGTATTAGTGGTATCTATTTAAGTAGTGACTCTGTGGAGTATTGATGTGAGCAGTTTGTGTAGTAACTCCACAGAGTATTAGTGGTATTGATTTGAGTAGTAACCATTTGGAGCATTAGTAACTCTTTGGAGTATTAGTGGTGGAGTATTAGTGATATCGATTTGACTAGTAACTCGGAGTATTAGGGATGTCCGTTTGAGTATTAACTTGGGAACATTGGCTGTATCCATTTGACTAGTCGCCCTGTAGAGTATTAGTGACTCTGTGCAATATTAGTGGTATCCGTGTGAGTAGTGACCCTTTGGACCATTAGTAACTCTTTGGAGTATTACTTGTGCCAATTTTAGTAGTAACTACTTGCAGTATTAGTGGCACCGATTTCACTAGTAACTCTCTGGTGTGTTGGTGGTACCATTTGGCTAGTAACTCTTTAGAGTAACAGCGGTAACAGTTGGAGTAATAACTGTAAGTAGTAATGGTGCTTACAATGTGGGTAGCGACTGGAGAATCAGAGGTAACAACTGGAGTGGCAGGGATGGCTGTATTATTGGGAGCAGTGACGGGGTGATGGTGATGTTACTGAGCAGAGTACTTGTAGGATTAGTGGTTATAACATCAGTGGCTACCCCGTTCCTACAATTAGTGACAGTGTCAGTAGCATAAGTCAGGGGGTTACAGTGTTCCCAGAATTGGGGTAACAGTCTTGGAGTATGAGTGACAACGTTCACTGTCACCGTGTTTGTGGTGATGTTAATGATGCTATTTGTTGTAGCAGTAGCAACAACGCGAGTGATAAAGGTTTGGAGTATTTCTGGCAACAGCAAGAGCAGTAACAGCATAGCTAGCACGGTGTGTGGCATGAGCAGGAATGGGGTCTGTAGCATTGTGGAGGGTATTGATGTTGCTAATGGTTGTAGCATGAGTAGTAACTGTGTCTGTGCACTGTTGAGGGTAACAGTGTTGCTAACACCCTGTGCTGCACTAGCAGGAACAGTGTTTGTAGCGCTGTTGAGGGTAACAGTGTTGCTAACAGTCTGTGGCTCTAGCAGGAACAGCGTTTGTAGCGCTGTTGAGGGTAACAGTGTTGCTAACACCCTGTGCCGCACTAGCAGTGTTTGTAGCACTGTTCAGGGTAACGGTGTTGCTAACACTGTGTGTAGCACTAGCAGTAACAATGTCTGTTGCACTGTTGAGGGTAACGGTGTTTCGACACCGTTCCACCCGACCCCACCCTCTCTACACCAGGACAAATGCTGAAGGCCGCGTCTCGGGCAACACTCCCGCTGGGTGCAGGTGTGGCCTGCCAGCAGCAGCGGTTGCAGGAGTGGCAGTAATGCTGCTCAGAGTACCAGTACTCGGAGTATTGTCCTATGCCCAGACCAAAGGCGGAAGCCCCGTCCCTCCTTATCTCGCCTGCAATGAAGGAGCAGGCGGCTCCCGAGGGCAGATCCGCCCCCCCAGGGCTGGGCCGGGCTGGGAATTGTGAATGGGACGCTCTGCAATGGGGGAGGGGAGGGAAGGGTGGGGAAGCACATGGGGGGGCGTCGCTGGCGGGCGGGGCGCGCGTGGTGATCCAGTGATTAGTTTATCCGGCTTCCCAGGCCACAGCTGGCAAGGGAGCTGGGGCACAGTGGGGGGAACCCCTGGGGTCTGCAAGGGATCTGGGTTTACCCCCCAGCCCTCCTGTCCCTTCTTGGTTTAGTCCCGACCTCACTCACCAGGGGGCGCTGTGGGCAGCGGGGCAGGGCGCTAGCTGGGGGCGGGAGCCAAGGGAGGCCGTAAGGGGGGAAAGCAATGCGAGGCCACTGGGGCTCCCCCCTCCTGACTCCCATCTGCTTCCCCGGCTCTGACCAGCCCAGGCTGGGTCCTGTCCCTGGCTCTGGGAGGGGAGTGGGGTCTAGTGGTTAGAGCAGGGGATCAGAGGCTGGGAGCCAGGACGCCTGGGTTCTCTCCCTGGCTCTGGGAGGGGAGTGGGTCTAGTGGTTAGAGCAGGGGATCGGAGGCTGGGAGCCAGGACGCCTGGGTTCCTCTCTGTCTGGTAATTAGCTGTTCCTGACTCTGACACACCCTCAACGGCTGCTAAGTATAATTATGTTAGTGCTCCCCCCCGGGATATTTTAACGAACACCGGAATAATTACAGCCAATTAGCCACGAGGCCTGATTAAAACCTTCTGTCAGATCCAAACCCGTTAGCGTCAGGGCCCGAAGGGGAAGACGAAGGCAGGACGCGGCCCCGAGACGCACCCGCCACCGGCCCTTATAGAGACATGAATCCCAGCGGGTGTGTACACGCCTCACAGTGCACTATGGAAACTCCCGCAGCTGCCAGCTGGACCGGGCTCTCCCCCGAGCCGGGCGCCCCCACCCCCACAGCCAGCGTCCTGCCCCACACCCCACAGCGCCCCCTGCTGGGAGAGGCCAGAGCTGGAGTAGCTGGGTCCAGTGGGGTAAAGCACTCGGAGTCCTGGCTCCCAGCCCCCCCATCCCCCCGCTTTAACCACTAGGCACCACTCCCCTCCCAGAGCCGGGGAGAGAACCCAGGAGTCCTGGCTCCCAGCCCCCATCTGCTCTAACCACCAGACCCCACTCCCCTCCCAGAGCTGTGGAGAGAACCCAGGAGTCCTGGCTCCCAGCCCCCCCCCCTGCTCTAACCACTAGACCCCACTCCCCTCCCAGAGCTGTGGAGAGAACCCAGGAGTCCTGGCTCCCAGCCCCCCCTGCTCTAACCACTAGACCCCACTCCCCTCCCAGAGCCGGGAGAGAACCCAGAAGTCCTGGCTCCCAGCCCCCCCCCCCGCTCTAACCACTAGGTGTGTATGTTTCTTTAGTGGGAGTGCCGGTGTGTTTGTGGGTGTGTCCCCCTGCTGGAGGGGACAAGCCCAGCTCTGTGTGTGTGTGGGTGTTGGTCCATGCGTTCATGTTGTGTTGGGAGGAAGCAGGGGCGTGCGTGTGTGGATTGTGTGCGCCATGGGACTGGTAGGTGTGTGATTGCATTGGGGACAGCTGGCTCTGTGTGTGTGTTGGGGGGTAGGCAGGGGTAAGTTGATCAATTTTGGGGTAGGAGGTGCGTGTTGTGTGTTGACAGGTGGACACAGTTGGTTCCGGGGGTTGTGTGTGTGTTGGGGGGGCACAGGAGGTGACATGTATGTGTGTTGTGCTGGAGGAGATGTGGTGGTGTAGACTCGAGGCTGTGTGTTGGGAACACTTTAGAGTGTGTGTGTTGAACTGTATGTTTGTGTGTTGATCTGTGTGTGTTGGCAGAAGGAGGGGGTGTTGTGCTGCAGTGGGTGTTGGTGCCCAGGGCCAGCAGGCTGTTTGTGTGTGTTGATCAGTGTCATTGTGCAGGGTCAGTGGGGTGTCTGTTGATCTGTGTTGTGTTGCAGGGGGTATTGTTGTGCAGGGCCAGTAGGTTGTGTGTGTGTGTGTGTGTTTATTCTATGTGTTGTGTTGCAGGAGGGGTTGTGCAGAGCCAGTGGGCTGTTTGTGAGTGTGGATCTGAGTTGTGTTGCAGAGGGTGTCGTTGTGCAGGGCCAGCAGGCTGTGTGTGTGTGTGTGTGTGTTGATCTGTGTTGTGTTGTGGGGGATGTAGTTGTTCAGGGGCAGTGGGCTGTGTGTGTGTGTCTGTGTTGATCTGTGTAGTGTTGCGGGGGTGTGGTTGTGCAGGGCCAGCGGCCTGTGTGTGTGTGTTGATCTTGTTGTGTTGCAGGGGGTGAGGTTATGGAGGGCCAGCGGGCTGTGTGTTGATCTGTGTTGTGTTGCAGGGGGTGTCACTGTGCAGGGCCAGCGGGCTGTGTGTGTGTGTGTGTGTGTTGATCTGTGTTGTGTTGTGGGGGGTGTAGTTGTTCAGGGGCAGTGGGCTGTGTGTGTGTGTGTGTTGATCTGTGTAGTGTTGCTGGGGTGTGGTTGTGCAGGGCCAGCGGGCTGTGTGTGTGTTGATCTGTGTTGTGTTGCGGGGTTGTTGCTGTGCAGAGCCAGTGAGCTGTGTGTGTTGTGTTGTGTTGTGGGAGTGTTGTTGTGCAGGGCCAGTGGGCTGTGTGTGTGTGTTGATCTGTGTTGTGTTGCAGGGGTTGTCGCTGTGCAGGGCCAGCGGGCTGTGTGTGTTGTGTTGTGTTGTGGGGGTGTTGTTGTGCAGGGCCAGTGGGCTGTGTGTGTTGTGTTGCAGGGGTTGTCGCTGTGCAGGGCCAGTGGGCTGTGTGTGTTGTGTTGTGGGGGTGTTGTTGTGCAGGGCCAGTGGGCTGTGTGTATGTGTTGATCTGTGTTGTGTTGCGGGGTTGTCGCTGTGCACTGGGCCCATCTGCACGTTGTGCGCCTGACTCACACCCCCCCGGCCCGCCCAGGCCCCCCTCCCGCGCAGGGTGTGATTGGCCGTGGCCGGTGTGTGCACGGCTCTTGGCGCGGGCGTGTGGCAGGGAGCGTGTGGCTCGGCGTGCGACACCCCCCGACACACACACCCCCCCGGCCCGACCCCGGAGCTCCCCGTCCGGCCTGCTCCCCCTTTTCCCGCCTCGCACGGTGAGTGTGAACCGCCGGGTGTGGGTGCGTGGCGGGGACACAACCCCTGGTGTAAGGCCACGAGGCGGTTGCATCAGCCGCCCTGGGGTGGGGGGGGGGGCGGTGGCAGAGGCCGGGGTGGGGGGCTGGCGGATGGGGGGGCAGACAGACGGGGGGAGCATTGCACCATCACCCCCCCATGGCCCCTAACTCATTGGGGAGGGTCTGCGGGGGGGGCCTTTCCCACAACTTTCGGGGGGGTTGTCAGGAAGTTGGGGGGGGGGGGCTCTGGTGTTGGCTAGTTTCCCTCCAGCACGTCAGTGGTTAAATCCCAGCTCCCCCCCCAACGTCCCCCCCTCCCCCACCCCCCTCCTCCCGTCCCCCACCCCCCTGGAGCCAGCAGCAGCCGCGTGTTCTCATCCCACGGGGGCTGCAGCTGCCTGGGAGCCGGAGCCCTGCCTGGCTCTGGCCGGGGAGCGGGGGCTAGTGGTTAGAGCAGGCGGGGGCTGGGAGCCAGGACTCCTGGGTTCTCTCCCCGGCTCCGGGAGGGGAGCGGGGGCTAGTGGTTAGAGCAGGCGGGTGCTGGGAGCCAGGACTCCTGGGTTCTCTCCCCGGCTCCGGGAGGGGAGTGGGGGCTGGTGGTTAGAGCAGGGGGGGAGCTGGGAGCCAGGACTCCTGGGTTCTCTCCCCGGCTCTGGGAGGGGAGTGGTTGCGGAGGCTGGGAGCCGGACTCCTGGGTTCTCTCCCCAGCTCTGGTATTAGGGTGCCCTGGGGAGGGAACCCAGGAGTCCGGGATTCCAGCCTCCCCCTGCTCTGGACCTGGCCCCCCCCCCAAGACCTTTCTCAGGTATGGGCCGGGGTTAACCCCTCGCTGCCCGCACCCCAGTGTAGGTTCCGGGTGCTGGGAAGTGGATCAGACGTTTCCCAACCACTCCAAAGCCTTCGAGGAGAGACCTCCCCTGTGTGAGGGTCACCTGAAGGGACCCCAGGACTCCTGGGTTCTCTCCCCGGCTCTGGGAGGGGAGTGGGGGCTGGTGGTTAGAGCGGGGGAGGGGGGCTGGGAGCCGGACTCCTGGGTTTGCGGGGGGGGGGGGGGGGGGCTAGAGGGTGGGGCCCGAGCAGGGTGGGCCGCTGCAGGGAGCCTCAGACTGGGACTGATCTGAGCCAGGAAGTAGAACCCAGGCGTCCGGGCTCCCAGTCCCTTCCCCCAACACCTGTTCTAAGCACTAGACTCCCTTCCTCTCCCCGGGCCAGGGGGAGAACCCAGGAGTCCTGGCTCCCAGCCCCCCCTGCTCTAACCCACCAGCCCCCACTCCGCTCCCAGAACCGAGAATAGAACCCAGGAGTCCTGGCAGGGCCGCCCGGGGGAGGGGGGAAGTGGGGCAATTTGCCCCGGGCCCCATAGGGGCCCCCATGAGAGTTTTTGGCAGGTCTTCGGCAGAAGGTCCTTCAGTGCCGCCAAACACGCCCGGATCGAGCGAAGGACCCGCTGCCGAAGAACCAGAGCTTCTGCCCCTCCGGGTCTTCAGCGGCAGTTCGGCAGCGGGTCCTTCACTCGCTCCGGGCAGGGGCGGCTCCAGGCCCCAGCTCGCCAAGCGTGTGCTTGGGGCGGCAAAATGTCTAGAGCGCCCCTGGCTCCGGGACCCGCTGCCGAAGTGCCCCAAAGACCCGGAGCGGAAGGGCCCCCACCGCCGAAGACCCCAGGCCCCCTGAATCCTCTGAGTGGCCCTGAGTCCTCGCTATCAGCCCCCCCCCGCTCTAACCACTAGACCCCACTCCCTTCCCAGAGCCAGGGAGAGAACCCAGGAGTCCTGGCTCCCACCCCCCCCCGCTCTAACCCCTAGACCCCACTCCCTTCCCAGAGCCAGGGTGAGAACCCAGGAGTCCTGGCTCCCAGCCCCCCCCGCTCTAACCACCAGACCCCACTCCCCTCCCAGAGCCGGGAGAGAACCCAGGAGTCCTGGCTCCCAGCCCCCCCCCCCCGCTCTAACCACCAGACCCCACTCCCCTCCTAGAGCCGGGGAGAGAACCCAGGAGTCCTGGCTCCCAGCCCCCCCCCCCCGCTCTAACCACTGGACCCCACTCCCTTCCCAGAGCCGGGGAGAGACCCCAGGAGGCCGCCCTGTCCTGAGGGATCAGGCATCAAAGTTAAGCCGCAGCATGTGGGAAATGCAGGAACGGGCACAGTGCCAGCTCCTGCCCTTAGGGGGAGCCAGGCGCCTTCCCACCCCACCCAGCCGGGACGGGCGCACAACCTGCCCCGGGCGGCCGCTGTTCCCGTGCGTTCCCTGCCGCTCCGTTACTGAAGACATCAGCCAACCCGCTGACTCTGAGCCCCACCTTGCTCTCACCACCAGCCCCCACTCCCCTTCCAGAGCCGGGGAGAGAACCCAGGAGTCCTGGCTCCCAGCCCCCTGCTCTCACCACCAGACCCTGCTCCCCTCCCAGAGCTGGGGAGAGAACCCAGGAGTCCTGGCTCCCAGCCCCCTGCTCTCACCACCAGACCCCACTCCCCTTCCAGAGCCGGGGAGAGAACCCAGGAGTCCTGGCTCCCAGCCCCCCTGCTCTCACCACCAGACCCCACTCCCCTCCCAGAGCTGGGGAGACAACCCAGGAGTCCTGGCTCCCAGACCCCTCCCCCCGCTCTCACCACTAGACCCCGCTCCCCTCTCAGCACCGTGAGTCTGTTGGTGACATTCTCTCTGTCCCATCACGGAGGGGAAGTGTTGTTAAGTGGTTGGGAAGCTATTCTAGGCCTCCCATGACCTGGGATGACTAGCCGTGCCTCAGTTTCCCCATCTGAAAAATGGTGGGCGGGGGGGCTTCTTTCTGATCAGCTCGTTGCATCCATCAGTTGATGCCCCCCTCACCCCCACCAGGCAATCGGTTCAACTATTGCTTTGTTCTCAGTCGGGGGGAGGAAGGGATAAGTCACATGAACCCCCCACCCTGCCTCCCAGGTGGTTGGTGTGACAGGATGGATCAGGCGAGGTTTTTCCGGCCGAGATCAGGAAGTGTTAATGCCCCTGGACAAAGCCTCGTTTGTAATCCCGGGTCTAATTCTGCTCACGCGTGTTAAGGTTTGGGAGAGGAGAAATTGTCCATTTCACGGCACTCAACGTGCTCAGCTTTCATCAGTCAAAGGGAATTAGGCCCCGAAATGCGTTTGAAGAGCTGGGCCTGACTGATTCGAAAATGGGACGTTTCACCGATAGGAAACTGGGTTACTTAGGACATTTGAAATGTACAGAAATCGGAATTTAACCATTGAAAAGGGAGCAGTTTCAAGGAAGGGGCTAATTAGGAACTTTGAAAAGTCCAGATTTGGAAATTGGATTGAGCAGCAAATTCAAAATGAGGAGGATTGGCTGAATCAGGCCATTTAAAAATTGGAAATTTAAAAAAAAAATCAATGTTCAAAATGAGGAGAAAGAGGATAGTTTGCGAAATTGGAAATTGAAGCAAACTGCAATAATTAGAACTTATGAAATGTAAAACATGGAAAGATGTGATTACTCTGATTAGAAACATCTGATATTTCAAAAGTTTTGAAAAGTGAAAAGGACATTTCGAACGTCCAGCGGTACAAAGTTGGACACTTCCAAAATAAATAACTTGGCTTAGCAAGATGAATGGACGTCCCGGTGTTTTTCAAGTATTTTCATTAGCAAATCTGACATTTCAAAATGAGGAAAATGGATTAATTGGAAGTTTTGACAGTTCAGAAATAGAGGAAAAGGTTATTCAGGACATTTTCAATGTCAAAAATAGAAACTGTGATTCAATGAAAACAGTTTGAACATGGGAATATTTGCTATATTAGAAGTGGGTATTCACCCACGAAAGCTCATGCTGCAAAACGTCTGTTAGTCTATAAGGTGCCACAGGATTCTTTGCTGTTGCTATATTAGAAAATCAGATATGTCAGTACGAGATCATTTGGATGGTTTAGGTAAACGGACAGTTCCAAATGTAACACGTGATTTTGTTAGGAACATTGAAATGTCAGAATTAGAAAGAATTGATTCATTGGACAAACTGAGGCTTTGAAATGAAGAAAACTTCAAGTAGAAATGTTGGCGTTTCTAAAAATAGAAACCGTGGCTGCATTCGAAAAAATGGCATTTCGAACATGTGGGGGGGAAGGGACCATTTAAGAAATTAGCTCACATGGCAAAGTGCAACTTTCAAAGGAGAAAATCGGCTCAGTTAGACGACGCGACGTTGCAAAATTCAGAAAACTGGAGGCTTAACGACCAACGACCCGAAAGGTCCCCGAGACGTTTTGGGTGAAAGTCAGACTGAGCAAAAAGGCCAGTCTCTGATGAGAAAAAAACCCAACACCTTTTGGCTGTAAAATTCTTGATTCCATGCGGGATAAACTCGCGTCTCAGCTGTACCACCATCACGGGCCAGCTTGCGGTCAAGACGGGGTGTTTGGCTAAAAGATCTGCCCAGGGGCTGTTTCCGGGAGGTCGCAGAGACTGTGTGATATCGGAGCTCGGATTAGGTGATCCTGGAAGTCCTGTCTGGGCTTGAGATCTGTGAATTCTGGACCGGGGATGATGGGAAAATGCCGTCCCAGGGGTGGATCCGTCAGGGCCGTCGCCTCTTTGCGTTCAGATTTCGTCCGCGGGATCTCGGATGACGGGCAGTGACGAATCTCGTGTTCACGCTACTGGCCCTCCTAGGAGACTGTCCCCTGCTGCCCGCCCTGCTCTAACCACTGGACCCCACTCCCCTCCCAGAGCTGGGGAGGGAACCCAGGAGTCCTGGCTCTGAGCCCCCCCAACCCATGCAGGGATTGAGCTTCTCCTTTGTTTGGGTGGGGGCATTCCTGGCTGACCCCTTTCTGTGGGTTTCTAGGTGGGAAGGTGACCCATGTGCTCGCCCCAGCTGCGATCTCTGACACACGCATCACGTCCGCCCCCCGAACCGGCCCGTGTCCGCCATGGAGCTGCAGAAGATGGAGGAGCAGGAGGGGCTGGAGATGTTAAACGGGTCTGTCCTGGAGTGTGACAAAGCCAGTGGCCTGGAGGATGGGTGAGTATCGGAGGGCGGGGGTATCGGGGGGCTAGTGGGGGGAGTAATGGGGGTATCTGCACCAGGGCTACGGGGGCGGCTGGGCAGGCGACCCCCGCATCGGGGAGGGGGAGGCTCTGGGTGGGAAGCGCCCGGCGAGCTGAGCTGGGGAAGGGACCCAGGCGTCCGAGCTCGCAGCCCTCTCACTCTGCGGCCCTTCCCCTTGCAGGGACCCCACGGCGGAGGTGACGGCGGCCGAGCAGGTGGGTTTCCTGCCCCACGCCGCCGGCAAGAAGCTGAACCAGTTCACCGACGTAAGTGGGACCCAGGCGTCCGGGCCCCGATGCAGAGCCGATCCCACCCCCCCAGCAGCCAGATCATTTGACTAGTCCCTCGCCTCTTTGACCCCTGCCCTTTGACCTTTCATTGGAGCCTTGCCCGCTGTCCCTTTAACCTCTGCCCTTTGACCTTTCATTGATTCCTTGCCCAATGCCCCCTTTGACCTTTACCCTTTGATGTTTCATTGATTTCATTGACCTTTGCCCTCTCCTCGCTGACCTTTGATCTTTGGTGTATGACCTTTGCCCTTCTATTGATGCAATGTGTTCTTTGGCCTTTGTCCACTCCGTTAATTGCTTTGTTCTTTGACCTCTGACCCTTGGCCTTTCCTCCCTTGCCCTTTGACCTCCCCCAGGCTCTCACCCCGCCCCGTCTCTCTCTCTTGCCCGCAGTTCGAGGGGAAGACGTCGTTTGGGATGTCGGTCTTTAACCTCAGCAACGCCATCATGGGCAGCGGCATCCTGGGCCTGGCCTACGCCATGAGCAACACGGGCATTGTGCTCTTCATGTGAGTGCTGCCCCCGCAGGGCACTGCCCGGGGGAAGATCACAGCGCTGGGGTCACTGCTGCTCCCGCAGGGCACTGCCCGGGGGAAGATCACAGCGCTGGGGTCACTGCTGCCACCACAGGGCACTGCCCGGGGGAAGATCACAGCGCTGGGGTCACTGCTGCCACCACAGGGCACTGCCCGGGGGAAGATCACAGCGCTGGGGTCACTGCTGCCCCCGCAGGGCACTGCCCGGGGGAAGATCACAGCGCTGGGGTCACTGCTGCACCCACAGGGCACTGCCCGGGGGAAGATCACAGCGCTGGGGTCACTGCTGCCCCCGCAGGGCACTGCCCGGGGGAAGATCACAGCGCTGGGGTCACTGCTGCTCCCGCAGGGCACTGCCCGGGGGAAGATCACAGCGCTGGGGTCACTGCTGCCCCCACAGGGCACTGCCCGGGGGAAGATCACAGCGCTGGGGGTCACTGCTGCCCCCACAGGGCACTGCCCGGGGGAAGATCACAGCGCTGGGGTCACTGCTGCCCCCACAGGGCACTGCCCGGGGGAAGATCACAGCGCTGGGGTCACTGCTGCACCCACAGGGCACTGCCCGGGGGAAGATCGCCACGCTGGGGTCACTGCTGCCCCCACAGGGCACTGCCCAGGGGAAGATTGCAGCGCTGGGATCAGTGAGATATACTCCTCCTCCCCCAGGTGGTGCCAATGGGTGGGAGCTATAGCAGATGGAGCCAGGACTCCTGGGTTCTCTCCCCGACTCTGGGAGGGGAGTGGGATCTAGTGATTGGGGCGGGGGGGTGGGGGTTGGGAACCAGGACTCCTGGGTTCTCTCCCCGGCTCCGGGAGGGGCACTTCCAGCTGCCCACCTTTCTCTTCGCAGCGTGCTACTGATCTGCATCGCCGTGCTCTCCGCTTACTCCATCCACCTGCTGCTGAAATGTGCCGGCGTTGTAGGTGAGTTGGGAGGAGGGGAAGCTCCCGGCTCCCCCAGCCCCGTCCTCGCCCAGCGGGGGGCGCCGATGCTCTCTAACGCCCGTCTCTTTCCTCCCGCGCAGGGATCCGTGCCTACGAACAGCTGGGTTACCGTGCGTTCGGCCCGGGCGGCAAGGTGGTGGCGGCGGTGGTGATCTGTGTGCACAACACGGGAGGTGAGAGTCTGATCTAGCCACTGGCCCCCGCCCAGTGCCAGGCAGGGAACCCAGGCGTCCTGGCTCCCAGCCTCCCCCCACACTCCCCTTCCAGCTCTAACCCACAGACCCCACTCCCCGCCCAGTGCCAGGCAGGGAACCCAGGCGTCCTGGCTCCCAGCCTCCCCCCCACTCCCCTTCCAGCTCTAACCCACAGACCCCACTCCCCGCCCAGTGCCAGGCAGGGAACCCAGGCGTCCTGGCTCCCAGCCTCCCCCCCACTCCCCTTCCAGCTCTAACCCACAGACCCCACTCCCCGCCCAGTGCCAGGCAGGGAACCCAGGCGTCCTGGCTCCCAGCCTCCCCCCCACTCCCCTTCCAGCTCTAACCCACAGACCCCACTCCCCTCCCAGAGCCGGGCAGGGAACCCAGGCGTCCTGGCTCCCAGCCTCCCCCCCACTCCCCTTCCAGCTCTAACCCACCAGCCCCACTCTCTGCCCAGAGCCATGCAGGGAATCCAGGCGTCCGGGCTCCCAGCCCCCTCTAACCCACTAGCCCCCATTCCCCGCCCAGAGCCAGGAGGGGGACCCAGGTGTCCTGACGCGGGTGTTTGTTTTGCAGCCATGTCCAGTTACCTGTACATTGTGAAATACGAGTTGCCTCTAGTGATCCAGACGTTCCTGGGCCTGTCGGAGAACACGGAGTGAGTGAGATCGTGTGGGGCAGCAGCCCCGGGCCCCGTTCCCGCCCCACTGCCCTGTGGGCAGATGGGAGCCGCCGCCCGCTACAGGGGAAGGCCCCGGGCCACATTCCTGTCTATAAATGGGGACATCTGGCTCTCTGGTTCACGTGCCTTCCCTGCCCGGGCACGGTGCCCTCGTCCCCTACAGTCAGCCCTGCCCCTGCACCATCCTACCAGCCCCCACTCCCCTCCCAAAGCTGGGGAGAGAACCCAGGAGTCCTGGCTCCCAGCCCCCCTGCTCTAACCACCAGACCCCACTGCCCTCCCAGAGCTGGGGGGAGAACCCAGGAGTCCTGGCTCCCAGCCCCCCTGCTCTAACCACCAGACCCCACTGCCCTCCCAGAGCTGGGGGGAGAACCCAGGAGTCCTGGCTCCCAGCTCCCCACCCCCACTCTAACCACTAGACCCCACTCCCCTCCCAAAGCTGGGGAGAGAACCCAGGAGTCCTGGCTCTCAGCACCCCCCTGCTCTAACCACTAGATCTCACTCCCCTCCTAGAGCCGGGGAGAGAACCCAGGAGTCCTGGCTCTCGGCACCCCCTGCTCTAACCACTAGACCCCACTCCCCTCCCAGAGCCGGGGAGAGAACCCAGGAGTCCTGGCTCTCGGCACCCCCTGCTCTAACCACTAGACCCCACTCCCCTCCCAGAGCCGGGGTGAGAACCCAGGAGTCCTGGCTCCCGGCCCCAGGGATTGCATGGGGCAGCAGCTTCCCAATTCCATGGGTTCCTGGTGGGTCCCGTAGAAGGTTCTAATTCCCTCCCTCTCCCCCCGCACATGAGCTTCCTCCCCCCCCCCCACCTGTGTCACTGGGGCCGTTCCTGCCCTCCCCTCCCCCCTGCCCGTGTCCCGCTCCCGAGGAATCAGCCGGCCCAGAGCAGGAGCGTTTCCCCCCTGGCCCCGCCTCCCCCAGCAGCTGACCCCCCCCACCCCCCCCGTGTGTCTCGCAGGAACTGGTACATGAACGGCAACGTGCTAATTATCATCGTCAGCGTCTGCATCATCCTGCCCCTGGCGCTCATGAAACATCTCGGTGAGTGTGGGGCTGGGAGGGGCGGGGGGGGGGGCTAGCGCCCCCTGCTGGCGGGGATCAGCCCTGCGTGTCTCACCCTCTCTCCCCTCCCCCACAGGCTATCTGGGGTACACCAGCGGGCTCTCGCTCACCTGCATGGTCTTCTTCCTCATCTCGGTGAGTCCGCCCTGCCCCCCAACCCGATGGCCCTGCCCCCCTGCCCGCCAGGGAGAGGACCCAGGTGTCCTGGCTCCTAGCACCCCCCCTCTCCCAAACACCAGCCCCCACTCCCCTCCCAGAGCCGGGGAGAGAACCCCGGAGTCCTGGGTCCCAGTCCCCCCCGCTCTGACCCACCAGCCCCCACTCTCCTCCCAGTGTCGGGGAGAGAACCCAGGAGTCCTGGCTCCCAGCCCTCCCCTGCTCTAACCACTAGACCTCCCTCCCCTCCCAGAGTTGGGGAAAGAACCCCGGAGTCCTGGCTCCCAGCTCCCTGGCTGGTGCAGGGGGTAACCCCCTGCTGAGGAAGGGGTGTCTCTCACCGCCCCCCCCCTCGTGCCCCCCCCCAGGTGATCTACAAGAAGTTCCAGATCTCCTGCCCGCTGAATGGGACCGAGCCCGTGACCCCCCTCGTCTACTACAACGGGCAGAACGCCAGCGCCGCCGGCACCGCTGGGGACGAGTGCACGGTCGAGACCTTCACCGTCAACTCCCAGGTGAGAGCGGGGGTGGGGGCCAGTGGTTAGAGCAGGGTGGGGGCTGGAGCCAGGATTACTGGGTTCTCTCCCTGGCTCTGGGAAGGGAGTGGGGGCCAGTGGTTAGACCGGGGGGGGGCGGCTGGAGCCAGGACTCCTGGGTTCTCTCCCTGGCTCTGGGGAGGGAGTGGGGGCCAGTGGTTAGAGCGGGGGGGGGGCTGGAGCCAGGACTCCTGGGTTCTCTCCCTGGCTCTGGGGAGGGAGTGGGGGCCAGTGGTTAGAGCGGGGGGTGGGGCTGGAGCCAGGACTCCTGGGTTCTCTCCCTGGCTCTGGGGAGGGAGTGGGAGCCAGTGGTTAGAGCGGGGGGGTGGGGGCTGGAGCCAGGACTCCTGGGTCCTCACCTGGCTCTAGCAGTCAGCCCTTCCCCTCCCCCCACAGACCGCGTACACCATCCCCATCTTGGCTTTCGCATTCGTCTGTCACCCGGAGGTGCTGCCCATCTACACAGAGCTGCGCAGGTGAGGGGCGGGCAGGGGGCCGGGCCGGGTGGGTTCAGGGAGATCGAGTCAGTGGGAGGGGAGTGGGGTCCAGTAGGGGGACTGGGAGCCCGGACTCCTGGGTTCTCTCCCTGGCTGTGGGAGGGGAGTGGGGTCCAGTAGGGGGGCTGGGAGCCCGGACTCCTGGGTTCTCTCCCTGGCTGTGGGAGGGGAGTGGGGTCCATGAAGGGGGCTGGGACCTGGGTTCTCTCCCTGGCTGTGGGAGGGGAGAGGGCTCCAGTGGGGTGGGGGTGGGGCTGGGAGCCCGGACTCCTGGGTTCTCTCCCTGGCTGTGGGAGGGGAGAGGGCTCCAGTGGGGTGGGGCTGGGAGCCCGGACTCCTGGGTTCTCTCCCTGGCTGTGGGAGGGGAGTGGGGTCCATGAAGGGGGCTGGGAGCCCGGACTCCTGGGTTCTCCCCCAGCAGCCCGCAGGGCAGGGCAGGGCAGGGCAGCGTTTGACCCGTCTGTCCCCCGCCAGGGCCTCGAAGCGGCGCATGCAGAGCGTGGCGAACGTCTCCGTCCTGGCCATGTTCTTCATGTACCTGCTGACGGCCGTCTTCGGCTACCTCACCTTCTTCGGTAAGGCAGCGCGGGGCTGGGCCCTTCCAGCGGGGGGCGGCAGGGTCCCCTTCCCCAGCTCCCCCCTCTCCCTCCGCACGGAGCCCATCAGCGCCCCCTCCCGCAGCCCCACCGCTCCGGCTGCGCGTCCCTCCCGGTCCCTCCACCCCTCACCCGGTCCTGCGTGGGGTCTGTCTGGGCTCCCGGCTAACGGCCCCCCCTCCCCCCCTTCCGTCTCCCGCAGGGAACGTCGAACCGGAAATGCTGCACACGTACAGCAAGGTGGATCCCCTGGACCGGCTCATCCTCTGCGTCCGCCTGGCCGTGCTGATGGCCGTCACGCTGACGGTGCCCGTGGTGCTCTTCCCGGTATGTGTCACGGCTGCCCTGCCCCAGAGGCGGCTGCATCTCGGCGCCGGGCGAGCTGTCTTGGTGCGGCGTTATGTGCGGCTGTTCCCTGGCTGCTCCGCCCCAGAGGCGGCTGCATCTCGGCGCCGGGCGAGCTGTCTTGGTGCGGCGTTATGTGCGGCTGTTCCCTGGCTGCTCCGCCCCAGAGGCGGCTGCATCTCGGCGCCGGGCGAGCTGTCTTGGTGTGGTGTTATGTGCGGCTGTTCCCTGGCTGCTCCGCCCCAGAGGCGGCTGCATCTCGGCGCCGGGCGAGCTGTCTTGGTGTGGCGTTATGTGCGGCTGTTCCCTGGCTGCTCCGCCCCAGAGGCGGCTGCATCTTGGCGCCGGGCGAGCTGTCTTGGTGTGGTGTTATGTGCGGCTGTTCCCTGGCTGCTCTGCCCCAGAGGCGGCTGCATCTCGGCGCCGGGCGAGCTGTCTTCGTGTGGTGTTATGTGCGGCTGTTCCCTGGCTGCTCCACCCCAGAGGCGGCTGCATCTCGGCGCTGGGTGAACCAGCACCGTATCCCTTACCTCTTTCCTTGTCTCCTCCCAGATCCGCAGAGCCATCCAGCAGCTCCTCTTCCACGGGAAGGATTTTAGCTGGGTTAGGCATGTGAGCATCGCTATCTGCCTTCTGTTCGTGGTCAATCTCCTGGTCATCTTTGTCCCTAACATCCGGGATATCTTTGGAGTCATTGGTAAGTCCCTGGCTTCAAATGGGCTGGGGGTTGGCCCTCCAAGGTGAGCCGTCTCCATGCAGCGTTGTGTGCGGCTGTTCTCCAGTTGCCCCGCCCCAGAGGTGGCTGCATCTCGGCGCCAGGCGAGCCCTCCCCCCTGTGACGTTATGTGTGGCTGCCCCTCGGCTGCCTCACCCCACCCCAGAGGTAGCTGCATCTCTGACCTCTCTCCTCTCTCTTCCCAGGAGCCACCTCCGCCCCCAGTCTCATCTTTATCCTCCCCAGCATCTTCTACCTCCGCATCGTTCCCAGAGAAAAAGAACCGCTGAGATCCAGGCCAAAAATCCAGGTACCCACCGCTGGGGGGGGGGGCACAGTGCCCTGGGGAGCGGGGGGCACGGCGGGGGGTGCCATGCTGTGGGGAGTGGGGGGCTTGGCAGGGGGTGCCATGCTGTGGGGTGGGGAGCTCAGCGGGGGGTTCCGTGCTGTACTTGGGGGGGGTCTCACCTTCTCCTCCCCCTTCTGCCCCCCAGGCCGCCTGTTTCGCTGCCCTCGGCTTCATTTTCATGGTGATGAGTCTCGGCTTCATCGTGGCTGACTGGGTGACGACTGGACGGAGCAGCGGCGGGGGGCACTGACCCACCCCCCCGCTGACCCCCGGCACAGACACATGGACCCCACTGGGCCAGCTCGGGGGGCCCAGCCGTCGCTGGGGCAAGGGCACCGCCACCTCCCATTGGCCCTCGCTCCGCTGCAGCCGTAGCAACGCTGAGACCAGCGCTAGGGCCCGCCCATTGGCCGACTGTTACCACGGCAATGCTACAGACCCTGGCAGCAACTGGTGTCCATGGGAATGGTGCCAAGGTCCTTCCATCGACTGTTACCGTGGCAATGCTACAGCTCCTGGTTTCCATGGAAATGGTGCGAAGGCCCTTCCATCGGCCACCTATTACCGCGGCAACGCTACAGCTCCTGGCAGCGACTGGTGTCCATGGGAACGGTGCCAAGGTCCTTCCATCAGTCGACTGTTACCATGGCAATGCTACAACTCCTGGCAGTGACTGGTTTACATGGGAATGGCACTAAGGCCCTCCTATTTGCGCCCTGTAGTCATGGCAGCCTCCCATTTCCATGGGACGAAGGTCCTGATTGGGCCATCGGTGCCATGGCAACGGCAGGTTCCCCACGACTACTGAATCCCCTGACTACAGCGCAACTGGGTTCTCCTTAGCTCCCTGTTGCCGTGGCAACAAGGCAGGTTCCCAGAGGAACACCACCAGGCCTTTGTTGCTGTGACAATGTTTTGGCCACTGCTGGAGTGGGTGGGTGGGGGGTCCCCTAGCAACAGTTCCCTCCAGACAATGCCTCCCACCTCTTTGGTTCCCATGGGGACAGGAACCCCCCCTCTCCCCCGCTTGTACTCATTCCCTGGCGCCAGTCGAAGAGGGACTGTTAATCCGACTGTGCCAGGGCGGGGGCCAGGTGGATCCATGGCACTCTTATTTATTGCTCTTATTTAATTCGGAGCCGGCAGCCAGACCAAAGAGCGATGCCGGGCTCACTGCTGGGGCCAGGATCGTGACCCCCCCCAGGACTCCTGGGTCCCATCCCCAGCGACAGGGCCACGGACCGTCCACTTATTTGTGCCTCAGTTTCCTCACCGGGAGATAGGGGCATGTTCCCATCCTGCTGAGGATTAACCCTCGAGCATCTGAATTCTCCGGAGCCGGAGGAGACGCTGTTACTGTTACAGTAATGGGGGAGGCAGGGGGTGAGCCTCCCGTGGGGCCTCAGGACTCCTGGGTTCTTCCGGGGACGCCTGGCTTCCTGAGCGGGGGGAGGGGAAGCCGTGTGCCTTCAGGCCTGTTTGTCGCCTGGGACGGGCCCCAGCCACGGTGCAGAATTCACCCCACGTCAGCACCCTCCCCGCACCACCCGGGGGCTCCCCCGGCTGAGCCAGTCGAATGCCCCCCTTTCATGTGGGTGTCGGGGCAGGCGTTTATCGAACCCTGGGGCTCCGTTCTCTTTTCAAACTACCTCACCACCCAGAGACAGGCCCAGGCTCGCTAACGCTGCTCGCCCCAGCCCCTTCAGAGAGCAAAGGGTTAGGGACGGGGCTATCGGGGGGCACCCCCCGATCGTGGGGTGGGAGGCAATCTGGGTACAGGCGCCCCCTCGGAGCTGGAGAATGCGCCGTCTGCCCTGTCGAGAAAGCCCGGGGCCTCCGCTTCCTCCTCCAGAAATGTCTAGATCTCGCCCCAACGGCTCCTTCTCCCCTCCAGAAAAATCCTCGTGCCTACCAGTTTTCATCCAGAAACTGCTAGTTCCCACTCTGGCACCTCCATCTCTCCTCTAGAAAAATCCCAATACCTTTGCTTCCGCCTCCAGCGATCTCTAGATCCCACCCCGGTGGTGCCGCTGTCTCTCCTCTAGAAATATCCCAACACCTCTGCTTCTGCCTCCAGCGATCTCTAGATCCCACTCCGGTGGTGCTGCCGTCTCTCCTCTAGAAAAATCCCAACACTTCTGCTTCCACCTCCAGAGATTTCTAGATCCCACCCTGGTGGTGCCGCCGTCTCTCCTCTAGAAAAATCCCAACGCTTCTGCTTCCGCCTCCAGCGATTTCTAGATCCCACCCCGGTGGTGCTGCCATCTCTCCTCTAGAAAAATCCCAACACTTCTGCTTCCACCTCCAGAGATTTCTAGATCCCACCCTGGCGCCTCTGTCTCCCCTCTAGAGAAATCCTGGGGTCTCCGTGTCCTTCTCCAGGAACTTTTAGACCTTGGCCCAGTGCATCCCCCTCCCTTCTAGAAAAATCCCAGCGCCTCCACTTCTTCCTCCGGAGATCTCTAGATCTTGCCTCAACGCTACCCTCTCTTTTCTAGAAAAATCCTTATGCCTACACGTTTTCCTCCAGAAACCTCTAGATCCCACCCCGCTGGCTCCATGTCCGCTCTAGAAAAACCCAGGGGTCTTCACATCTTCCTCCAGCGATCTCCAGACCCAACCCCGATGGCTCCATTTCCTCTCTAGAAAAGTCCCGACGCCCCCACCCGCACCGACACAGCTCCCCCACCACTGCGGCCTTAGCACTCAATGCCTCTTCAGCCAGTGCCTTAAACTCGCCCCCCTCTGGTGCAGCCCCCTGGCCTCACAGTAGCCGTCTCCTGCCTCCCAAATTCAACCACAACCCCGCTGGTTCTGCCGCCCACCCCCAGACACAGCAGTTATATTGGCAGAAAGGGACGCTATAGAGAATCAGGACTCCTGGGTTCTCTCCCCGGCCCTGGGAGGGGAGTGGGGTCTAGTGGTTAGAGCTGGGAGCCAGACCTCCTGGCAGGGCCACCCAGAGGATTGAGGGGGCCTGGGGCAAATCAATTTTGGGGGCCCCTTCCATAAGAAAAAAGTTGCAAAACTATAGAAAACTCTATTCTTGTGGGGGCCCCTGCGGGACCCGGGGCAAATCCCCCCTCCCCCCCGGGCGGCCCTGTCTCCAGGATCGGGTTTCTCCCTGTCTACGGGCGTAATTTGGGCTTTCATTTTGGAAGGAAGCATTTGAGGAAGAAACAAACATTTTCAGGCTCCTCTCCGACCCCGCTCAAAATACAAACCCCTCCAACGGGAAATTCTCCCTGTTTCAAACAAAAATCCGCCCCCCCTCACACACCCCATGTTCTGACTTTTTGGAAAAGAGGGAGGAAGCCCCCCCCCCCCCAATGGCTTTTGTTTTGCCAGCGGGGGAAATTGGCTGCCATGATAAACCCGGGCTTGGCCCAGCTAAAGCTACCGCGCCGTGCCGGATCCATCAGCATCCTCCGGTTCCAGGTCTGGCCCGGAGCCGAAGAAAACTGACATTTTGTGAGCCGGCCGGGGAACCTCCCCCCCAACACCCCCCCCCCCCCAAATTGGGCGACCGTGCAACCAGCTTAGAGCGACTGGTCTCTTTCATTGGGCCGACAGCTGGGGCAAGAGACACGTTTCTGAACTTCTGCAGAGCTCATGTCCTTCCCCTGGGAGTCGGGCCAGTAAAAGAGACGTGTCCTGTCCACGCAACGCTGCCACCCCCCAAAAAATGTCCTTTCCCGGAAGGAGAAACAAGAAAAAGACCATTTTGGAAAGCGGGATTTTTTGCCCCCATCTGAGGGTCCGAAAATTCGGCTTCCCCCCTTTACTAACTCTCAGGACGTTTTCCAAACCATCGGGTTTCCTTTTCGGGGCCTGGCGTTGCCTGGGGCTCGGGGACGCTGGTAGAAGGGTCCCGGGTTCAGATTCTGGGGTGGGTGGGTGGGTTCCAGGCCTGGTTAATTCCAGGCTGGCCTGGACGGGATAATCGCACCGGGGCCAGCTCCCCCAACTGAAAACCCTCACCCTGCCAGCTCCTAAAGTCTGCGTCTCGGTCCATTGATCCAGCCTGGATTCACGTGACTCCAGACGCACGAGGCTTTACTGAGGTGGGAGCGGGGATAAAAGGGCCCCTCGAAGCACCATTTCGATCGGCACGTCCAGCCCGATCCTGCGTCATTCCCAGCACTACGGACAAAGCCAAAAGACACTCCTGC
Source organism: Mauremys mutica (assembly GCF_020497125.1). Lineage (NCBI taxonomy): Eukaryota > Metazoa > Chordata > Testudines > Geoemydidae > Mauremys > Mauremys mutica. The sequence continues at coordinate 776,778 of NW_025422903.1, forward strand.
CCCCCATTGCAGCAGGGGTTCCCCACCCCCATGGCTGGGGGGGGGATGATGCTGTGGGGAGGGGCAGCGCAAGGTGAAAGCGATGCAGGGAGCCGGTGGCTTTTGTATGGTAGCTCTGGGTTTCAATAAATAGCAACCGGACTTTCCCCCCGGCCTGAGCTGTCTGTGTGTGTGGGTCGGAGGGGAGGGGGTTATGGGGGGAGGAGGGCAGGGGGAGATGGAGGAGGCAAGGGAGGGAAGTTGGGGGGTGAGTGTGGAGGAGGGGGGTTAAGGAGGAGGGGGGTTGGGGGCAGGGCCCTAGCGGTGCATTACCCACCATAGAGAGGCAGCTGGAACCAGCCCCTCTACCACAGCACAGCTAGGCTGCCCTCCTGTGACTTGCGGGGGGGGGGTCCCCCACAACCCCGAAGGTGCGTCAGACTCAGAAAATGCCCCCCCCCACCCCCCCAAACAGCTGCATAGGAAGCACAAACCGGGTGCCAGGCGGACACAAGGTTGCCTGAGTTTGCCGAGAGCCTGAGCCCATTGCTCGGAGAGGCAGGCCGGCCCCAGCCGTCACCGGGTTTTCCCCCCTGCCCCCCAGCTCTGCCGGTGCCCCTCACTCTCAGCCCTGGCTGGGGCCATTCGCAGAGCCCAACTTCCCCAGGCCCCGGGCGCTCAGCGTTGGTCGGTGGTTTTTTCTGCGCTTCCTGTTGAAGAAAGTCCCCGCAACGCGGAAGTTCCCTGGGGCGAGATCAGGGAGGGGAGAGACCCCGAGAACCTGCCGGGGGCTGGAGCCAGCATGAGCCGGGGGTCCAGGTCAGGGGCACGAGGGCAGCAGGAGAACATCCCCTCCCATCTCCTCCTGGATCATGAAAACCAGCAGGTGTTTGAGCTCCTGGGCCGGAAATGCACGGTGAGGCGTGAGGCCCAGAGGGTGCAGACACCAGGGGGCTGCGGGTTGGAAGTGGGGGGCACCTGCAGAGCTGGGTACCCCAGGGCTGGGCGAGTAAGGGGGCTGCAGGGTGGGCATGAGGGGGACTGGCAGATCTGAGGGTGGGGAGCCCAGGGCTGCAGGTTGGGAGTGAGGGGCACCGGCAGGGCTGGGGGAGCCCAGGGCTGGGCGAGCAGGGGGCTGCAGGGCGGGAGTGAGGGGCACCGGCAGGGCTGGGGGGAGCCCAGGGCTGGGTGAGCAGGGGCTGCAGGTCGGGAGTGAGGGGCACTGGCAGGGCTGGGGGGGCAGGGCTGGGCGAGCAGGGGCTGCAGGTCGGGAGTGAGGGGCACTGGCAGGGCTGGGGGAGCCCCAGGGCTGGGCGAGCAGGGGCTGCAGGTCGGGAGTGAGGGGCACCGGCAGGGCTGGGGGGAACCCCAGGGCTGGGCTAGCAGGGAGCTGTGGGTTGGAAGTGGGGGGCACTGGAAGAGCTGGGGGGGGCCAGGGCTGGGCAAGCAGGGGCTGCAGGGCGGGAGTGAGGGGCACCGTCAGGGCTTGGGGAGGCAGGGCTGGGCTAGCAGGGGCTGCGGGTCAGGAGTGAGGGGCACTGGCAGGGCTGGGGGGGAGCCCAGGGCTGGGCTAGCAGGGGCTGCGGGTCAGGAGTGAGGGGCACCGGCAGGGCTTGGGGAGGCAGGGGTGGGCTAGCAGGGAGCTGTGGGTTGGAAGTGGGGGGCACTGGAAGAGCTGGGGGGGCCCAGGGCTGGGCGAGCAGGGGCTGCGGGTCGGGAATGAGGGGCACCGTCAGGGCTTGGGGAGGCAGGGCTGGGCTAGCAGGGGGCTGCGGGTCAGGAGTGAGGGGCACCTTCGTTGCTGCATCCCTCCCCCTCCGCTCAGGAGGAAGTGGGGTGAGCGGTGCTGACGGGGGCCCTGGCGCAGTGACGCTGGGGAGCCCGGAGCTTCGGCCAACATCGGAAACCAAGACAGGAACTGGCAGCCCCGGGGGCCCAAGCTCAGGGCCGGGCGAGCCCTCCCGCCGGCGGCGTTCTGTGCGGCTGTTCCCCAGCCGCCCCAGAGCTGGCTGCATCTCAGGCGCGATCGCTCTGTAACTCGGTTGTCTCTGTGCCAGACCCTGGCCACGTCGGTGGCCCAGCTGTACCAGGCCTTGCCCCCCAACAGCCAGGTCTGGGGCAAGCAGGGCTGCGGGGTCCTGTGCCTGGTGAAGGACAATCCCCGGCGCTCCTACTTCATCCGCCTCTTCGACCTCAAGGTGAGCCTCTGCCCTCCCGCCTGCAGCTCCCCAGCCCTTCCCAGCCCTGGGGGGGAACCCAGGAGTCCTGGCTCCCAGCCCCCCGCGATCTAACCACCAGCCCCCACTCTCCTCCCAGAGCTGGCAGAGAACCCAGGAGTCCTGGCTCCCAGCCCCTCCCCCGATCTAACCACCAGCTCCCGCTCCCCTCCCAGAGCCGGGGAGAGAACCCAGGAGTCCTGGCTCCCAGCCCCCCCCCCTGCTCTAACCACCAGCCCCCACTCCCCTCCTAGAGCTGGCAGAGAACCCAGGAGTCCTGGCTCCCAGCCCCCCCCTGCTCTAACCACCAGACCCCACTCCCCTCCCAGAGCCGGCAGAGAACCCAGGAGTCCTGGCTCCCAGCCCCCCCGATCTAACCACCAGCTCCCGCTCCCCTCCCAGAGCCGGGGAGAGAACCCAGGAGTCCTGGCTCCCAGCCCCCACCCTGCTCTAACCACCAGCTCCCGCTCCCCTCCCAGAGCCGGGGAGAGAACCCAGGAGTCCTGGCTCCCAGCCCCCCCCTCTAACCACCAGCCCCCACTCCCCTCCCAGAGCTGGGCAGAGAACCCAGGAGTCCTGGCTCCCAGCTCTAACCCCCAGACCCCACTCCCCTCTCAGAGCTAGGGAGAGAACCCAGGCGTCCTGGCTCCCAGCGCCCCCTGCTGGCGGGGCGTTAACCGGGGTTCCCCTTTCTCTTGCAGGAGAGGAGGCTGACATGGGAGCTGGAGCTCTCCAGCCAGCTGGTCTATTCCGCCGTCACCCCCTATTTCCACACCTTCCCCGGGGACGTGAGTATCTGCCCCAGAGAGGGCCCGGGGGTGGGGGTGATCAGTGGGGCGGGGCTTCCAGACATAGCCCTGCCCCCGGAGACAACACTTCGGAGATGGGGGGTGAAAAGGAGAAAATTGAGGGCTACCAAGAAGAAGTAAGCCTGGGAACCCGGATGCCTGGGTTCTCGCCTGACTCCGAGAGGGGAGTGGGGGGCTATTGGGTTAGAGCAGGGGGGGCTGGGAGCCAGGACTCCTGGGTTCTCTCCCAGCTTTGGGAGGGGAGTGGGGTCTGGTGGTTAGAGCGGGGGAGGGAGCCAGGACTCCTGGGTTCTCTCCCGGCTCTGGGAGGGGAGTGTGCCCCGCCCCCAGGACCAGTGAGGTGCCTTTTGCTTTCAGGAATGCCAGGCCGGGCTGAACTTTGCGGACGAGGCTGAGGCCCGCGACTTCTACGCGCTGGTGGAGGAGAAGGTCCAGAAGCGACAGCAGAGGATGGGTACGTGGAGGGGCGGGGAGCCGGCCGGCGCCCCCTAGAGGGGACAGGCCCCAGCCCCGTTCCCCGCCCCCCCCCCGAGCCTGCCAGCATCACAGTGCATGTTCTCCTCTCTCCTCAGAGAAACGGCAGCTCCCCCCGCCACCTCCCCCGGTCAATGAAGGTGAGTCCCCCTCTATCCCACTGTCCTTTGCAATGGGGGGGAGGGGCAGGTTAGGGGTAGACCCCACTGGGGGTGGGGGGCTGGTGACATGGGTCTAACCGTGGCTCTTTTTGCCTCCCTTAGAGCGACGGGCATCGACGCTGCCCCGATCCCCGATGCCCGGGGGAGACATGAATGGTAAGTGGCTCGGAGGTGGGGGTCTGGAAAGGGTGAATTCAGCCCCTCTGCCCCATGGCGCCCCCCAGTGCCTGGCCCTGACTGCCGGGGGAGGGCGCCCCCTGCCCAGCCCCCCACCCTGCTCCCCACAGCCCCATCTCGCTCCCCCGCAGGTCCCAGCAAACAGCCGAATTCCCCCTCCGGCTCCTTGAACCTGGTGACGATGGACATCCAGAACCCGGACATCACCTCATCCCGGTACCGGGGGCTGCCGGTGCCCACGGCCGCCGAGAAGAAGAAGGGCAAGAAAAAGATCTCCAAGGCCGACATCGGCGCCCCAAGCGGATTCAAGTGAGAGCTGGCATCAGTGGGGCAGGGAATGGGGCACAGGGCCTGGCCTCTCTAGGGGGCACCGGCTCCCATCTGGCCCCAGGGCGGGGACTGGCTGGCATCAGTGGGGCAGGGAATGGGGCACGGGGCCTGGCCCCTCTAGGGGGCACCGGCTCCCATCTGGCCCCAGGGCGGGGACTGGCTGGCATCAGTGGGGCAGGGAATGGGGCACGGGGCCTGGCCTCTCTAGGGGGTGCCGGCTCCCATCTGGCCCCAGGGCGGGGGGCTGGCTGGCTCCGGGGGGGGGGGGAGGAAATGGGGCACGGGGCCTGGCCCCTCTAGGGGGCACCGGCTCCCATCTGGCCCCAGGGCAGGGGCTGGCTGGCATGAGTGGGGCAGGGAATGGGGCACGGGGCCTGGCCCCTCTAGAACCGGCTAATCTTTGTTCTCCTTCCAGGCATGTCACCCACGTCGGATGGGACCCCAACACCGGCTTTGACGTACGTAGCTTCAGAGACAGGGGCACGGCGGGGGGTGACCCTGGGGTCCCAGGGATCGGAGGGGCTGGGAAGGGGGCCAAGGACAGGCCGTGGGGTAAAGCTTCGGCGTTAGCAGTGTCTGTGTAGGGGGGGGGGAGGGGGGGTTTCACTCATGCTTGTGGCTACCAGGCATGATGTGGGGTGTGAGTGGGCGTCAGTTGGTGGGCGCGGCTGTTCCTCGGCTGCCCTGCCCCAGAGGTGGCTGCATCTTAGCGTCAGGTGAGCTATCTCTGTGGGGTGTTATATGCGGCGGTTCCCCAGCTGCCCTGCCCCAGAGGTGGCTGCATCTTAGCGTCAGGTGAGCTATCTCTGTGGGGTGTTATATGCGGCGGTTCCCCAGCTGCCCTGCCCCAGAGGTGGCTGCATCTTAGCGTCAGGTGAGCTATCTCTGTGGGGTGTTATATGCGGCGGTTCCCCAGCTGCCCTGCCGCAGAGGTGGCTGCATCTTAGCGTCAGGTGAGCTATCTCTGTGGGGTGTTATATGCGGCGGTTCCCCAGCTGCCCCGCCCCAGAAGTAGCTGCATCTCAGTGCACCATGGGGCATTATGGGGGCAAATCTGGGGTTTGCTTGAGCCAGGACTGCCCAAGATACTGCCTCCCTGTGGCCCCTCGTCCCCCCAGCTTTTTCCAAACTCACCCTGGTCTCCCAACTCACGTTACCCGCCCCACACCTCCCGCAAGCTGCTCGGGGAGTTGGCGGCGTGACTGTTATTGGTGGTGAGGCTGGCGCGTGCCCACAGGAAAGGGGCAAGTCGCAGCCAGCCAGCGGCGCTGCCGGATGGCGCAAGGGGCAGGGCGCGGGCCTAGTCCCAGGATGTTTTTTCGGACTCCTTGGGGCTCAGCTGGGAATTAACGCAGGGCCTGTGGCGTGCCGCAGCTGGGGGCTCGGTGATCTGGCCTGCAAAACCGATTGCCATCGGGCCAGGTTCTCCCGGGACCGCCCCTTTCTTGCTGCGGCTGGCCCAGGCAGCCAGTTTCACGGGCTTTGGACGGCCCGGGGCTTTTTTTTCCAGCCCTCAAAGGCAGCGGCCCAATAATCTGGGCATGAGACCCTGCAAGAGGATGTGTCGCATGACACTGATCTCAGCCACTTCTGAATGCAGCCACTTCTGGGGCGGGACGGCTGGGAACAGCCCCATACAATGGCACCCGGGGAAGGCTCGCCTGGTGCTGAGATGCAGCCAGCTCTGGGGTGGGGTGGCTGGGAACAGCCCCATACAATGGCACACGGGGAAGGCTCGCCTGGTGCTGAGATGCAGCCAGCTCTGGGGTGGGGCAGCTGACATCACCTCCCAATTGGATCCCTCCAGGAACATCTCCCAGCTGCTTGCTCTGCCCAGTGGTTTAGCGTTTTAGGGGGGTCAGTATTAGGGGGTCCCCCGAGGCTGCTGGGGGGGGGCTAATTTAAGGCATGATCCATAAATCCCCCATCCCCAGATTTCAGGGGTTGACGCCTTGCTGCTCTGTCCATCTGGGTACCTGCAGCTGGGGGCGGGGGGGGGGGGTGAACTTGGGGGCGTTTGCCGGAGGATTGAGCCGCCTTCCTCCATCCGTCTCTCTCCTAGATGAATAACCTGGACCCCGACCTGAAGACGCTCTTCTCCCAGGCCGGGATCAGCGAGGCGCAGCTGACCGACGCCGAGACCTCCAAACTCATCTACGATTTCATCGAAGGCCAGGGCGGGCTGGAGGCTGTGAAGGAGGAGCTGAGACGCCAGGGTGAGTTCTCCCCGTGCGGCGTTATGTGTGGCTGTTCCCCAGTCCCCATCCCCAGAGGTGGCTGCATCTCAGTCCCGGGCAAGCCATCCCCGTGCAGTGTTATGTGCGGCTGTTCCCCAGCTGCCCTGCCCCAGAGGTGGCTGCATCTCAGTCCCGGGCAAGCCGTCCCCGTGCGGTGTTATGTGCGGCTGTTCCCCAGTCCCCATCCCCAGAGGTGGCTGCATCTCAGTCCCGGGCAAGCCTCCCCATGTGGCACTTTGGGATCCTCAGGGGGCCGCGGGGGAAGAACCTCGTTACAGGCTGGGCTTTAATTGCAGTTCATTTCTCCCCACAGGCCCAGCACCACCCCCGCCCCCCATGACCCGGTCCGGGCCCCTCCCTCCCCCACCCCCTTCCTCAGCGAGGGGCAGGTCTGGCCCATTGCCCCCGATCCCAGGCGGCCCCCCACCCCCCTCATCTATGCCAAATAGGGGGCCTCTTCCCTCCCAGCCTCCCAGGGGGCATCAGCCCCCACCTCGTGGGCCCCTTCCCTCTGCCTCCCGGTCTGGTCCGCCCCCCCCTCCGCCTGCTGCTGGGGCAGCACCCCCACCCCCACCTCCTCCACCCCCCCCTCCGCCCCCAGTCTCTTCAGGGCCTTGTCCCCCTCCCCCACTTCCTTCAGGGGGGGGCAGCTCCCCAGGGGGCCAGCCCGCTCCCCCCCCAAAGGGGCGTGGGGCCCTGCTGGACCAGATCCGCCAAGGCATCCAGCTCAACAAGGTGAGCTGTGGGGCAGATGGGGGGGTGAGGATGGGGGAAGGGAGGAGGGGAGATGGGGGCTGAGTGGCGGGGCAGAGATGGAGGAAGTGGGGGAAGGGAGGGGGGACAGGGTGGGGAAGGGGGAGATGGGGGGCTAGGGGAGTTGGGGGCAGGTGTGGGGCATGGAGGGGGTGACTGAGGGGAGCAGGGATGGGGAGGGGGGCGGCTGGCTGGGTGGGGCTACGAGGGGGGAATTAGAGCTGGCTTTGCGGGTGAGGGTGGGGGAAGTGGGCTCTGGTGGGCACAGGGGGTCTGGGCTGGGGGCTCTGGCAGTGCCAGGGGGTGGGTGGGCACAGGGGGTCTGGGCCAGGGGCTCTGGTGGTGCCAGGGGGGTGGGTGGGCGCAGGGGGTCTGGGCTGGGGGCTCTGGTGGTGCCAGGGGGCTGGGTGGGCGCAGGGGGTCTGGGCTGGGGGCTCTTGCGGTGCCAGGGGGTGCGTGGGTGCAGGGGGTCTGGGCCAGGGGCCCTAGTGGCGCCGTGGGGGTGGGTGGGCGCAGGGGGTCTGGGCTGGGGGCTCTGGCGGAGCCAGGGGGTGCGTGGGTGCAGGGGGTCTGGGCTGGGGGCTCTGGCAGTGCCAGGGGGTGGGTGGGCACAGGGGGTCTGGGCTGGGGGCTCTGGTGGTGCCAGAGGGGTGGGTGGGCACAGGGGGTCTGGGCTGGGGGCTCTGGTGGTGCCAGGGGGGTGGGTGGGCACAGGGGGTCTGGGCTGGGGGCCCTAGTGGCGCCGTGGGGGTGGGTGGGCGCAGGGGGTCTGGGCTGGGGGCTCTGGTGGTGCCAGGGGGGTGGGCGGGCGCAGGGGGTCTGGTCATGCCAGGGGGTGGGTGGGTGCAGGGGATGGATGCTATGGGTCCTGACCTCTCCCTGCATTGCAGACCCCCGAGATGCTGGACTCCCCGCCGCCCCCGCAGAGCTCCGAGGGCCTGGTGGGGGCGCTCATGCACGTCATGCAGAAGCGGAGCAAAGTGATTCACTCCTCGGGTGAGTCGCCCCATCCCGCCTTGGCGGCGGGGGGTGGGTGCCGTGCCCCTCCTCCCCCACCCCCTGCCCCCTCCGCCACTCACCCTCCTCTTCCTCCCGCAGACGAAGGCGAGGACAACGGCGGGGACGAGGAGGACGATGACGAATGGGACGACTGAGCTCCGTCCCCAGCAAGAAAAGCTCCCCCCTTGTGTGCTGGGCGCTGTGCCCCACTCCCCTGGGTGATCCCCAGCCCACCTGGCCCCTTTGCAATAAAGACAGCTCTCCGCTTGACCTGCTGCCCCATCTTTTACCCAGAATTCCCCTCCCCAAGCCCCCAGCTTCCCCTATCTGCTCCCATCACCCCTTGAAACCCAGGGCTTGGCAATACCCTGGTCTCCACTGACCTCTTTGGCATCACAAACAACCCAACCGATCTCCTTCCAATTTGGCTTCATGCTTTGATCTCAGCCCGATTGAAAAAACAAGCCAAGTTGGAACCAAGCTGGCGATGTGGGGCTCAAGAACTTGGCGTGGGTCATCAGCGCAGATTTTGGGGCGGATTAAACCCATTGGTTTGGGTCAATGTCTGAGTGACAGGACTGGAAACCAGAACGCTTGACCTGAGGCCGTGTCTACGCCACATGTGCTCTGGTGGCCCAGCTACAGAAGATTTAGTGTAGACACTTTCAACGGCAATGCAAGGGGTCTGTAGCTGATCCATCTTCCTGGTAGCTAGGTTGACAGAAGAATTCTTAGTTGTGTCTACACCTGTGCGTTAGGTTGGCTTGACGATGGTCCTCTGGGGAGTGAATTTTGCACACCCCTGAGCGCCGTAGCTAGGTTGATCTCAATTTTGAGCGTAGACGAGCAGCCACTCTAGACTAACGTCTTGTTATAATGGCAGCGGCGTCACCCGCAATATAGAACTTGCTCGTGAGTTATGGCTTATTCCTCTCAAGACTTGGCAAAAACGGATTTTTATTTGTTTTTGGATCATTTCGACAGAGCAGAATTCAGCTTTTATTTTTCAATAATGTTGATGGCTCGTTTCACTGTTTATTTTGAAGGCGGGGAAATGATGCGGGTGCAGGGATGTCAGGGAATAATTATTTCATGACTGCAGAGGTTGAGTTCAAAAAGCGAAAGCTTTAAAACACAAAGTCGCTTCAAGATAGATGAAGTCACTAGCCTCATGGTCTCAAGTAGCAATTTTTTTACTTTGCCTCACTCTCTGTTTCGACAGTTATTAATGGAAATGCTTTTTCTGGGTTTGTGTGTGCGGGGAAATGGACATCGACCAGAATTTACTGATCCAGAGTGAATCTTTCCAAGCCTGTGAATTTCGATTTGTTTAATGGGGTTTTATGTTCCCGTTGCTTTACTCTGAAGGGTCTCGCTGCAGCTCCAAACAGGACAAGCAAGATGGAGTTGGACAACTCTGTCTTGCCTCTTTAATGAACGTTAGCCCACCACAGACTGAGCCAGTTGAAGCGATTGTTACTCCTCTGCTCTTTATTAAACAACATTATCAACTGTTTCTCCGGTCGCTTTCATGGCAGCGATCCCAACAGACAGGGGATTTGCTCTGGGGCACAGAATTGGGGAATGGGACACATGGGCCTTTCCTCGCCAGGAATCGTTGGCTCCCATTTGGCCCCAGGGCAGTGGAATGGCTGGCTCCGAGGGGCAAGGGAATGGGGGGGGCCAAGGCCTTTCCTCTCTAGGTATACCAGGCCTCGTGCCCCACCCCAATAAAACCAGCTGGGAGGCCAGGGAGCGTGACCCCCCCAACCAATTCTTTCCTTTCCCGTATCAGTAAAACAATTCACAGTGCCAACCAAGGATCCAAACTCTTGGACCCTCAGTTTCCAAGGGGGCTTTTGTGTTTCGTCACTGGCGTCTGAGTTTCACACCCCTTCCCGTGGCCTTGGCATTGGTACCTAGGTGACACCATCCTTCTGTGCCTTGCCATTGATGCCTAGGTGACGCCAACCCTACAGGCATTGACCTTGGCGCCTGGGTGACGCTAACCTTCCCAGCCTTGACGTTGGCACCTGGGTGACGCCACCCTCCCCCATGCAGCATTGACGCTGGCAACTGGGTGACGCCATCCTGTCCCCTGGCCTTGCTGTTAGAGCCAGGCAGTGACTCTGGTGCCAGAGCAAGGGGAAAGGGCAAACCAGGGGTGTTCATTGATGGGAAAGCAGAATCATGGGGCGGGGGGGAAGAGGGGCTGCATATTGTTTTAGGCTGAGGTGGTACTTTAAGATTAGGGTGAGGGTCCTTTGGCCGCCCCGCCACCTAGTATGGCGCCAGAAAGCCCCCTCAACTAAGCCACGAGGCGGCTTGTGGGGCAGACTGGGCTGAAGCGAGTTAATTTGGTGCCTTGTGAGCCATTTCCGCGACACTTGCGGTCGCACGGCGGCGCGCAGCACTCTGGGAGATGCAAATGACGCCCGCGGCCGGCGCCCCCGGCGCCAATTGGCTGGCGGGACGCGTCAATCAGGCCGGGCGCTCAATGGGAACGGCCGCGGCGGGGAGCGGCGGGGCGCGTCGCTCTCCCCCCCCCCTCTGGCCACGCCCCCTGGGAGAAAAAGTTTCGGGCGGCCCCAGTGGCTGGAGGAAGAAAAAAAAAAAAAGATGGCGGAAAATTTAAAAGGTGAGCGAGGGAAGCCGGCGCGCGGAGCGTGGCGCGAGGCCGGGCTGGGCGCGCGGCGGGAGAGGCGTCTGGGCGGGGGGTGGCTACTATGTGGAGCGGCGCGAGCGCGGAGCTAGTTCTCCCCCCTCCCCCCCTTCCCGGCGCGCGAGGCGGTAGCAGAAGCGACCGTTAAGGAAGGAGGGGGCCGGTTGAGAGCGCGCCAGTGGAACGTTCAGGGGGCTGCCCTCGCGCGCAGGGCGGGAAACGGGGCAGGGCGGAGTGGGGGAGGGGAGAGGCGCTGCCCCCGCTGGTGGGGGGAGGGCGCACGTGACCCTGAGGGTGCCACAGATTCCCCCAGGGTGCCCCCACCCCACTGGCACAGAGCACCTCCCCTTTGTGGGCTGGCATTGACCCCGCCCCTACCCCCACGCCAACCCCCCCCGAGGTGGGGTGACCCCCCCATACACCCTTGCCAACCACCGTATGTGGGGTGAGCCCCCTGTATGCCCACACCGACCCCCCTGTACGTGGGGTGACCCTGAGTATGCTCACGCCAACCCCCCCGATGCAGGGTGAGCCCCCCGGATGCTCATGTCAACCCTCTGACATGGGGTGAACCCCCCGTACGCCCACGCCAACTCTCTGTATGTGGGGTGATCCCCGAGTATGCTCACGCTAACCCCCTGATATGGGGTGACCCCCCTGACGCAGATTGACCTCCCCTGTATGCCCAAGCCAAGCCCCCGACGCAGGGTGAATCCCCCTGGACGCTCATGCCAACCCTCTGCATGGGGTGACCCCACTGGACGCTCATGCCAACCCCGACATGGGGTGACCCCCCTGGATGCTGATTGACCTCTCCTGTATGCCCACAATGACCCCCTGACATGGGGGTGACCCCCCTGTATGCCCAAGCCAAGCCCCCGACGCAGGGTGAACCCACCGGACGCTCATGCCAACCCACTGACATGGGGTGACCCCCCCCATATGCTCATGCCAACCACCCGACGCAGGGTAAACCCCCCCAGATGCTCGTGCCAATCCCCCAGACACTCACGCCAACCCCCGGGACGTAGGGTGACCTCCCCCAGACGCTCACGGCAATCCTCCCTAGACATGGTGACCTCTCCCTGTACGCTCATGCCAACCACATGCTCATGCCAACCTCTGGGTGAGGGGCAGCCCCTGGACAAGGGGTGAGCCATTCCCCCTACATGTGCTCGGGCTGACCCCCCTGCCCCTAGGCTCACCAGTCCCCCGATGTGGGGTGACTTCCCAGTACCCTCTGGTGAAATCTTCAATGCAGTGTGACCCCCCCCATACACTCAAGCCAATCTCCCCGCAGCCCCCCAACACTGCCTGCTATCCTCCCGCTGATGGCCTGACACGGTGACCCCCCCTCACAGCTGTGACCCCAGGTCCTCCCCTTGCACTTTGGCCCTTTCTGATGTCACAGCTCTGCTGGTGCCCCTCACTCCCAACCTGCAGCCCCCGCTAGCCGAGCCCTGGGCTCCCCCCAACACACAGTGATTCCCCCCCTTCCCTGGGGTCCCTCCCCTCGCTGCCCGGCCGGTGCCAGCCCCCTAACGCTGCCCCGTGTGCCCGCAGGCTGTGCCGTGTGCTGCAAGTCCTCATGGTCCCAGCTGCAGGACCTGTGCCGGCTGGAGAGGGTTCGCTGCCCCTCGCTGGGCATCACCCGCAGGAACCTCAGCCACTTCGAGGTGGAGTTCCTGTGTGACTACAAGAGAGTGCGGGTGAGTGTGCCAGCCTGCCACCCCGATCCCTCCCGGGATCCCCCCGCAGCTGGGAAACCCCCATGTCCAGTACCCCTTTGGCCCTGGTCCCCCTGCGGCCCAGAAACCCCCGCCTCCAATTCCCCCCCACCTCCAATTCCCCCCTGCAGCCCATGCCTCCAATTCCCACTGCAGCCCAGTCCCCCCCCCGTTTGGCCCAAATCCCCCCTGCCTCCTTTTCCCCCCGCAGCCCGGACCCCCCAGCCTCCAATTCCCACTGCAGCCCAGCCCAGCCCCCCCCCCCACTTTGGCCCGGATCCCACCCTGCAGCCCAGAAACCCCTGCCTCCAATTTCCCCCTGCAGCCTGGACCCTCCTGCCTCCAATTCCCACTGCAGCCCAGCCCCCCTCGCAGCTGGGAAACCCCCACCTCCAATACCCCTTCGGTCCGGGTCCCCCCTGCGGCCCAGAAACCCCTGCCTCCAATTCCCCTCCACCTCCAATTCACCCTGGAGCCAAGCCCAGCCCCCCGCCTTCAGCCCAGAAACCCCTGCCTCCAGTTTCAGCCCCTGGATCCCCCTGCTTCCAATTCCCCCCTGCAGCCTCCTGCCTCCAATTTCCTCCACAGCCCAGATCCCATTCCCCCTTGCAGCTCAGATCCCCCTGCCTCCAATTCCTCACCTGCAGCCCAGATTCCTCCCCACCACCACCTATATTCTGGGTCTCCCCACTGTAATCTGGAAACTCCCGCCTCTGATCCCCCCACAGCCCAGATTCTCCCCCGTGGCCTCCAATTTCTCCCCGCCCAGCCAGGATCCCCCCTGCCCTCACCCCCAATTTCTCACACAGCCCCAATCTCCTCTCCCTGGTGCCCCCCATCCTGGTCCTCTCTGCCTGGCACCCCCCTCCCCACCGGTGCTCTAACCTGATCTCCTCCCCCAGCACCCTTCTCGCACCAGGCTCCCTCTGGCACCTCCAAACACATGACTTCGCCTAAGACTGATTCTGGCTGTGTAGGGATACCCTGCTCCACACCGGCCTCCCCGGGGTGGGCTCAGAAACAGGGCCTGGGGCATAAACAACCGGGCAGAGGAGTGTGGTGGGTACAAGAGTGGGGATGACCCAGTGAAAGCCATCCAGGACTCCTGGGTTCTATCCCTGGCTCTGGGAGGGGAGTGGAGTCTAGTGGTTAGAGCGGGGGCTGGGAGCCAGGACACCTGGGTTCTCTTCCTGGCTCTGAGAGGAGAGTGGAGGTCTAGTGGGTCACAGAGGGGATGGGGCGGGGAGGTGTCTGGGAGCCCGGACTCCTGGGTCCCGTCTCTGGGAGGGGGCGTGGCTATGCCCGCTGACCGGCGGGTTCTGGTGGCAGGAGGAGGAGTTCTACCTGGTGAAGTGGCGCGGCTACCCGGAGTCGGAGAACACCTGGGAGCCGCGGAAGAACCTGCGCTGCGTGGGCCTGCTGAAGCAGTTCCACAAGGACCTGGAGCAGGCCTGGATCCGGCGGGACGGCAAGCCCAAGAAAAACGCCCGCTGGCTGGACCAGGGCGTGGCGAACTACGTGGTGCAGAAAGCCAAGCAGCGGCGGGCCCTGTGGCGCTGGGAGCGCCAGCTGAACGCCAAGCGCAACCACAAGGGGCGCATCGTGGTGGAGAATGAGGTGGATCTCGATGGGCCACCCCGGGACTTTGTCTACATCAATGAATACAAGGTGGGTGAGGGCATCTCCCTCACCCAGGTGGCGGTGGGCTGCGAGTGCCGTGACTGCCTGGCGGAGGCGGCTGGCGGCTGCTGCTGCCCCGGCGCCTCCCGCCACAAGTTCGCCTACAACGAGCTGGGCCAGGTGCGCATCCGGGCGGGGCTGCCCATCTACGAGTGCAACGCCCGCTGCCGCTGCGGGGCCGAGTGCTCCAACCGCGTGGTGCAGCGGGGCATCCGCTACGATCTGTGCATCTTCCGGACCGCCAACGGGCGCGGCTGGGGCGTGCGCACCCTGGAGAAGATCCGCAAGAACAGCTTCGTCATGGAGTATGTGGGAGAGGTACGAAGTGCCAGGCAACCACCTCTGGGGCAGGGCAGCTGGGGAGCAGCCACACAGTGTCATATGGGGATGGCTCGCCTGGTGCTGAGATGCAGCCACCTCTGGGGCGGGGCAGCTGGGGAACAGCCACACATAACCTCATGGAGGGAAGCAGGGCTCGCCTGGCGCTGAGATGCAGCCACCTCTGGGGCGGGGCAGCTGGGGAACAGCCACACATAACCTCATGGGGGGAAGCAGGGCTCGCCTGGCGCTGAGATGCAGCCACCTCTGGGGCAGGGCAGCTGGGGAACAGCCACACATAACCTCATGGGGGGAGCGGGGCTCGCCTGGCGCTGAGATGCAGCCACCTCTGGGGCAGGGCAGCTGGGGAACAGCCATACACAATGTCATATGGGGATGGTTTGCCTGGTGCTGAGATGCAGCCACTGCTGGGGCGAGACAGCAGCCGGATGGGGATGCTTCCCCAGTGTTGAGATACAGCCACCTCTGGGGCGGGGCAGCTGCGGAACAGCTACACAGAGTCCCCCAGTCCCATGCTCCTGGCATGATCCCATCCCGTCCCCCCCAGATCATCACATCAGAAGAGGCGGAGCGACGAGGTCAGATCTACGACCGCCAGGGTGCTACCTACCTCTTTGATCTAGACTACGTGGAGGATGTTTACACAGTGGACGCTGCCTACTACGGCAACATCTCACACTTCGTAAATCACAGCGTGAGTGGGGGGGCCCACGGGGAAGCGTGGGGCTGGGGGCAGCCTGGGGGTGGATAAAAGTTAGTGATTGAAAAACAGACAAAAATATACCTCCCCCCCATTTTTTTAATGTAAATTAAATAGGCTTTGAAGAAAAAATGATTTAAAACAAAGTTTGAAACGCTGACAACGTATGTAAAGGCCCCCAGTGTATGAGACTCTATGGACATTGTTTACATCACATTCACTAGACAGCCAGGCACGTGCGCTGGCGAGGGCTGAAAGCAAGCTGAAGCCGTGAACTGGTGGAAGTCGCTGGCTCGGCTCACGGATTTTGTAGGGAGAATATTTGCTTCAGTTCAGTTTATTCACCGAGCTCAGCTCAATGGCCAGTCCCTTGCAAGTTAAGAAACTGATCAGGAGCTGACACAGCAGGAAAGCTTGGTTTCCTCTTCCAGTTTCTGAATTAAAAAATGGTGGGAGAGGAAGAGATCTACTAGATCTAAAATCCTGAAGGACATGGAGACTAGAAACCATCAGTCCAAATTCACTAATTACCCTGAACGCTCCCTTTGTTTACTAAATCCATTTGAAATGCAAAGCACGTTTGGATATTCCTCCTGTTTTCTTCTGTATCCAGCACGTTCAAGGTAGTTTTATCAAACTGATTGGAAATACCTGTTTTGTTTTCAGTGCAAAACATGGTTTGAGAAACGACTTTTCTTTTTCTGCCTCCAGTGCATTTTAAGGTCGTTTTTATTGAACTGATTAGAAATAATTAAATAAATTAAGAATTAACTAAAAATAACACCCTGGTTACCTTCTCCAGACCGGAAGCAGCTCTCTGGGGAGCTCAAAAACTTGTCCCTCCCACCAACAGAAGTTGGTCCAGCAAAAGATATTTACCTCACCCCCCATGTCCAACTAAAAATAACTTCGTTTTAAACGCAAACATTTTTAGATAAACTTTACTTTTCTCTTCTTCTACACCCAGCACATTGAAGGTAGGTTTTATTTAATGAATGAAAAATAACTCCGTCAGTTTTCAATGCAAAACCGTTTTTATAAACTTATTTTTGTTCTTACGCATCACGCACATTTGAAGGTAGTTTTCATGGAATTAACAGTAGCTCACTTTGAAATGCAAACCCTGTTTTGATCATCTCTACTTTTGTTTTTCCGTACGCATCTCGCACACTCTACAGTCGTTTTATGGAATGAATTAAAGCAAAACAATTTAAAATCTTTTTGTGCATTTTTCATTAGTTTCCATCCAAATTAAACTTCAACAAACTGAGTTGAAACCCCGCCCCCCAAAAAGCCTGAATAAGAAATGTCATTCACCAAATTCTAATGTAACAAAAAAGTAAAATTTAATAATCCAAATAAATATATCTTCTATATTATATAATTCATCTTAATACACTGCATTAGTGTAATATTAACATTAACAAATTACACTGATATAATGCATTAAGATTAATGAATTATGATATAAGTAGGCTTGACAAAAGTCATTTTTTATAATTTTGATGGACAAAATCGATGTTTGTTTTTAATAATTTTTTCCTGATTTAAATTTTCAGTTGTTGGACATTGTGTGTGTGTGAGAGATGAGGGGTCAGACAATAGGGTAGGCCAGGCGATCATAATAGCAGATGCTGAGATTCAAAAGTTAAAATTTTATAGCTGTTAGAAAAACACCACATCAAGATATTCAAAGTCAATATCCTTCAAGCTGCATTTTTCTTACTTTGCTTAACCCTCAATTTTGATCACGTTTGTGGGTGTGCGTGAAACTGATGTTTACCGACACTGACCAACAAAACTCGAATCCTTCCAAGCAGAGATCTAGGCTATATGTTAATATGATAATATAATTAATCAATATTAATGCATCATATTATCCTACCTCTGGATAGTTCTAAATGACAATATAATGTATTAATATTAATTCTATTTGAATTGGATAGTTCATTAATAAATAATGTAATTGCTTAAATAAATGTGTGTAAACGTAGCGAGTCCTGTGGGTTAGTGAAAAGAAGGGCCAGATTTGGGGCAAAGGCGACTTTTAGTTGCCAATTACCATGTTTTAATGGTTACCAACCAACGAGCCTTGGCTTTTCCCTAGGGAGAGAACTGAAAAATGGTGATTTAAATTGCTTCAGTTTGAGTCGCTCCACCCTGGCTGGGGGTCCATGGAGAAGGGCTGGGCAAGGGGCAGAGAGGAGGGAGCTGGTGGCACCTGGTGAGGGAAGGGGTATTTGGGGAGGTAGTTGGGGGGCATGTGGGTGAGGGGGCAGGGCTATGGCAGCTTTGCCTGGCCCCACTCACCTGCCCCCCCCCCCCCCGGCGCAGTGCGACCCCAACCTGCAGGTGTACAACGTGTTCATCGACAACCTGGATGAGCGGCTGCCGCGCATCGCCCTCTTCGCCACGCGGCACATCCGGGCCGGGGAGGAGCTCACCTTCGACTACAACATGCAGGGTGAGTGCCCGCCGGGGGGGGCCTGGCCCCACTGCTTGGGGGAGCCCTGGGGTGGGATCCTCCCCCTGATGCCTTCTCTCCTCCCCCGCAGTGGACCCGGTGGACGCCGAGAGCACACGGATGGACTCCAACCTGGGCCGGGCCGGCGGCCTGGCCGGCTCCCCCAAGAAGCGGGTGCGGATCGAGTGTAAGTGCGGGGCCGAGTCCTGCCGGAAGTACCTCTTCTAGCCCCTGCGTGCCCTGCCGGGGGTCAGGGACCCACGGCCACCACCGCGCAGGGCTCGGGGTGGGGGTCAGGGGGGCCCATGCCCACCCTTCCCCCGTTGGACTTACCTCACCTGCCGCTTCCCCCCTCCCGTCAAGGGGGTTTTATAGGAACAGCTGTTGTGGATTTGAATCAGTTGGTTCCCAGGCCGTGTAAAGACCCTGGCTACTGTGTACCGAGCGCCACGGCCTCCTGGGGGAAGCTGCCGGTTTGGGGGGATCCAGGAATATTCAACTTGAAGCCGCACTTGACCCTGCGTCCCTATGCAACCGGCAAAGCAGCTGGGGGGGGGGGGTGTTTTTAAAAGAATTTGGGGCATTTTGTAAATGGACTTTTTCTACCAAGTATTTTTGGTTGGGGGGGAGGGGAGGGAGCAGGGGTTGGGGGGCAGCGGGGCCGATGTCTGTGATCAAGGCAATTAGATGGTTTGATTCTGCACCTGGTGGTGGTATCTGGTTATTTTGGCTTGTGGGGACAGTGCCCTGTGGTTATAACGGCTGGAGAATGGGGTCGGGGGCTGTCTGTTTAATTCCAACCTCTTAGTGCAAAGAAGAGAGTAGATGGATTTCTCTCACTCAGCTGGAGGAGTTTGCTTCACTGCCTGTCCTAAACTGGCCAACAGTTCCCCAGGTGTCCCAGCCCGGAGGCTGCTGCATTTTCAGTGCTGGGCAAGCTGCCCCGTGATGCATTATACACAGCTGTTCCCTGGCTGCCCCGCCCCAGAGGCGGTTGCATCTCAGTGCTGGGCAAACTGTCCTTTTACACTCGCAGGTTGGGGACGGGTCCAGGCCTCAGATGTTGTTTGTGTGGAAAGTGAGGCCCCAGCCCTCCCTCCCTCGCTGGCATCAGAACGGGAGCCCTTCTCCAGCACTGCTGGCACAGGGCAGGGCAGCAACCCAGCTGCCTGAATCCACCCCTCCGAGAACCCGGCCTCCTGGGGGTATCGAGTCAGGGGCCTGGGGACAGCAGAAGGCATCAGTCACCCAGGCAGAGGCGGGAGCCCCTAATAACGCTTGGTCTCTGCTAGCGCTTTCCAGCACCAGCTCTCACGTCCTGTCAGTATCGTTCGCCCTCTACTACTGATGGGGAAACTGAGGCACAGGGACTTAGAACCAGGCACGGAACCCAGGCGTCCTGCTGTCTAGGCCGGAGGCTCCGTGGCAGCCGTGACCCAAAGGGACATGCCAGCAGCGTACCCCTGGGGAGTGAGGGCAGCCCCAGGGAACCGACTCCGAGAGGCTGCCTCTGCCTGCGTGTACCGCGGCTATGGCTGGGGGGGCACACGCAGAGCCCCCCACCCCAGGGATCTGGGCAAAGCCAGCAGCGTCAAGCAGGGCTGTAGGTCAACCTGTCCCTGTAACATTCCCCCCCTGGAAATAATGTAACCCCTTGCCAGCAGGGGGGCCAGTAGCTCTGGGTCCTGCCCCAGTCACACCAGCAGCCTGAGGCTCCCACCCCGGCCAGAGAACCCAGGCGTCCTGGCTCACAGGAGGAGGGAGGAAGCGGGTGAAGCACAGGGGGGGCCCCACCCCCAGGGAGAAGACACGACAGGGGGCAAAGACCACAAAGGGTTACATGGGGTCAGAGGGCAGCTAGGCCCCTCAGCCGCCAGGGCCAGGGAGCCCGGCTCAGAGGGGAGCGGGGGGGTGGGTCGGGGGGCCGGGAGCCCGGCTCAGAGGGGAGCGGGGGGGTGGGTCGGGGGGCCGGGAGCCCTATTTCTGCTCGCGGCGCCAGACGATGACCATGCCCTTGGCGTCGCTGGAGGCCAGCAGGCTCTCGTCGCAGTTGAAGCTGACGCCCAGCACGGCGGCGCTGTGCCCCTGCAGCTTGTTCACGATGGCCCGGCTGGCGCGCTCCACGTCGAAGAAGTAGACGCACATGTCCTCGCTGCCTGTCACTGCAAGGGGGCGGAGTCAGGGGCGGGGCTTGGAACCCGAGGGGCAGAGTTGGGGGGCCTCAGCCCTGAGAACCCCAGGGTGGGGCAGGGCCTTGGCAGGCAGATCCCTTTAGGGGTGGAGTCAAGGGCGGAGCCAGGGGCACCAAGCCCCCTGGGGGGAGGAGCCTGCCCCAGGAACCCCATGGAGGAGCAGAGCCTGGGGTTCTGGGGGTCAGACCCAAGGGGACTGATCCACCCAACCCCACCCCAGAGGATTCTGGGAGGGAGCTGAGCAGCAAGCTTGAGAAACCATGGGCTGGCTCTGGCGCCCCAGGGGATTGTGGGGGTGAGGGGCCAGGGACCAAGCAGAGGGGGCTGCCCCATGGGCCCCTGCCAGTGTGTGTGGGGGGCTCTTACCCACGCAGGCCCCCTGGCGGAAGGACATGAGGGGGCAGAAGATGCTGCGCACGGGGTGGGAGCCCTGCTGGATCTGGAAACTCCTCTTCAGCTGCAGGGTCCCCTCGTTGTCCACCACCCTGTGGGCAAAGCGGGTGTGAGCTGGGGCAGGCCCCCCAACTGAGCCTCCCTGCCCCACCCACGGGTGCCCGGCCCTGACTGCCAGGGAAAGCACCCACCGCCCTGCCCATGGCACCCCCTGGCACACAGCCCTGCCCCATGGCACTCCCCAGCCCTGACTGCCAGGGAAAGCACCCCCTGGCATGCCCCGGCACCCAGCCCTGACTGCCAGGAGAGAGCACCCCCACCCTGCCCAGGGGACCTGCCCTGCCCCACGGCATGCCCCGGTGCCTGAACGTGACTGCCAGGAGAGAGCGCCCCCACCCTTCTCCTGGGGACCTCCTGGGGCCTGGCCCTGCCCCATGGCACCCCCCAGAGCCCTCACCGGTACAGGAGCAGCTTGTTGAGGCAGGCGTTGATGAGCAGCGAGGGGTCGCGGGCCTCCCGGCTGACCCAGGAGCGGGCCGAGATGCTGGTGATGGAGCTCCCCTCCTGCACCACCAGCCGCTTGGCCTTGGTCAGCTTCCCTGTGGGGTGGGGGCAGAGGCGGCGGTTAGGGCGGGGGGGCGAGGGGAGCCCAGCCCCCCGCCCGCCCAGGGGGCGGCTCACCCGTGGCCATGTCGAAGAGGAAGGAGAAGACGCTGCCGCGGTCGTCGCCGGCCCAGAGCAGGCGGCCGGGGGCGTCGAAGGAGAGCGCCAGCACCCGGCCCGTCAGCTTGCTCGACCCGCCCTTCACCTTCTTCCCCGTCGAGATGTTCACCACGTGCAGGTTGTGCTTCCCGTTCCCCACCTGCGGGGGGAGCCGCCGAGCCGTCAGCCCCCTCCCCCCCCCGGCCCCAGCCGGCTCCCCACGGGGAGGGGCTGATGGGCCGCAAGACGCAGCAGAGCAGCTCGGCGCCGACGGGGTTGGGCTGGGAGGGCAGTTTGGGGGGCTTGGGGGCCGGCTGGGGGGCCGGGGTTCGGGGGCTGGCTGGGGAGCCGGGGGGACAGGTGGGCAGGCGCTGGGGGGGCCGGTTGGGGGGCAGGCGGGGGCTCACCACGGTGAGGTTGTTGTTCATGGGCTGGAAGACGCAGCAGAGCAGCTCGGCGCCGTCGGGGTCGGGCTGGGGGTCGGGTTAGGGGGCCGGGGGGCCGGTTGGGGGGCAGGCGGGGGCTCACCACGGTGAGGTTGTTGTTCATGGGCTGGAAGACGCAGCAGAGCAGCTCGGCGCCGTCGGGGTCGGGCTGGGGGTCGGGTTAGGGGGCCGGTTGCGGGGGCTGGGGGGCCGGTTGGGGGCCAGGCAGTGGCTCACCACGGTGAGGTTGTTGTTCATAGGCTGGAAGACGCAGTAGAGCAGCTCGGCGCCGTCGGGGTCGGGCTGGGGGTCGGGTTAGGGGGCCGGGGGGCCGGTTGGGGGGCAGGCGGGGGCTCACCACGGTGAGGTTGTTGTTCATGGGCTGGAAGACGCAGCAGAGCAGCTCGGCGCCGTCGGGGTCGGGGATCTGGCGGATGCACTTGCCCTCGCCGGCGGCCCAGATGCGCATGGTGCCGTCCAGCGAGGTGGAGACCAGCACGTCGTTGGAGAGGGACCAGGCGAAGTCGGAGACGCCGCGGCTGTGGCCCCGCAGCACCCGCAGCACGGCGGGCGGGGCGGGCGCCAGCTGGCACACCGAGATGGTGCCGTCCAGCGAGCAGCAGGCCAGCAGGTGCTTGTCGTCGTTGGCAAACTGCACCTTGGGCACTGGGGGGGCGGGGGCGTGAGTGGGGGCACCGGGGCATTGTCACCTCCCACGTGGCACCCCCATCGCCCCCTGCCACGAGGCACTGTCCCCCCCCCCGGGAGCTTTCCCCCCCTTCCGGTATTTCCAGCCCCATCTGCCCCACACAGGCCGTCCCCTAGGCCCGGCTCCTCACACCACATCCCCCCCAATCAGACGCCTGCCCTGGCCACATGGCATGACCCTAAGTGTCCCCCACTTCCAGTCCCCTCCCACTCCATGGGCGGGTCTCGTCTCGCTCTGGGGGGCCCCTGCCCTGAAGGGGGTGTGGGTACCAGCTCCCCCCTCACCGGCCTCGTCGACGTGCTGGTCGAAGACGTGGTACATGCCGGCGAAGGCGTAGTTCTCGCTCAGCGTCGTGTCCCCGGCCATGGCCCGGCTGGCCTCCGCCACCGACGTGGGCACCACGCTGCCAGGGGGTCTGGGGGGGGGGTCAGAACCGCCACTGAGAACCCAGGAGTCCTGGCTCCCGCCCCACCCCCAAACCGCATGCTCTAACTGCTACACCAGGGGCAGGCAAACTACAGCCCGGGGAGCAGGGTCTGGGGCTCGCCCTGCTCTGGCGCCCCGGCCGGGAACCGCAGCTAATGGGAGCTGCAGAGGCGGCGCCTGCGGACGGAGCAGCGTGTGGAGCCCCCTGGCTGCCCGTGTGCGTAGGAGCCGGAGGAGGGACGTGCCGCTGCTTCCGGGAGCTGACTGAGGTGAGCGCCTCCCGGAGCCTGCACCCCGGAGCCCCTCCTGCCCCAGCTCCTGCCCTTGAACCCCTCAGTGCCAGCCCAGAGCCCCCTCCTGCACCCCTAAGCCCTCATCCCCAGCCCCACCCCAGAGCCCTCACCCCAACCCCCAACTTCAGGAGCATTCATGGCCCACCATACAATTTCCATACTCAGATGTGGCCCTCGGGCCAAAACGTTCCCCCCCACCCCCCTTGCGCTATACCCTACTCTCTTCCCAGCGCTGGGGAGAGAACCCAGGAGTCCTGGCATAGCTCTGTGCGTCAGGGCTAAAGATCCCCCCTTCCACCTCCCCAGTGCCAAACCCCGGACTCCTGGGTTCTCTCCCCGGATCGGGGAGGGGAGTGGGGGCTAGTGGTTAGAGCAGAGGGCTGGGGGCCAGGACTCCTGGGTTCTCCCCTGCTCTGGGAGAGGAGTGGGGTGTAGCGATTAGTGTGTGGGGCGGGGGCTAGACCAGGATGGGCCCTCTAGCTATCACCAGGAGAGCTCGGTGGTGCAGAGAACCCAGGAGTCCGGCTGCCCCAAGCCCAGCTCCAGCTGGGGGGCAAAGGCAGGGGCCCTGCCACAGGCTGGGAGCAGAGCCCAGGTCCAGGGCCGTGGTGCCACCTGGCTGGGCAGGGCTGCCGGGGGCTGCAGAAGCCGGGCAGTATCATGGCAGATTCTGGGGGTTGTCACGGCAGAGCCCCGGAGAGACATGGGGGTGCAGCCATGGGCACCGCCCCCGGAGCACCCCCATCCCTGCACCCCGTCACTCACCGCTCGTCGTACGCCGCACGGTTCATCTGCGCCTGCAGCTGGTAGGAGCCGCGGCTGACGGAGCGGCGATGGCCACGGGCCCCCAACGCTCGGGCATCATCCTCAAAGTCCTAGGGGAAGATGGACAGGTCACTCGGATGACGCGCCCCAGAGGTGGCTGCACCTTAGTGCTGGGTGAGCCACCCCCGTGCAGCGTTATGTGCGGCTGTTCCCCAGCTGCCCTGCCCCAGAGGTGGCTGCATCTCAGCGCTGGCTGAGCCACCCCCGTGTGACGTTACGCGTGGCCTCTCCCGTACCTCCATGCGGTCCAGGGTGGTGCGGCTGCTGCGGACGATGCTGTTGCTGTAGGCGCGGAAGCTGCTCTGCTCGGAGAGGGGCCCGTAGCGCTGCGCCAGGAGCTGTGCGCGCAGCCGCAGGTACAGCTTGCGGGCGCCGGGGTCGTGCCCGGCCTTGGCGTTCTCCCGCAGCAGCTGGCTGCGCCGCCGGATGTACTGGGTGCGGAACTGCGGGGAGCCGGGCGTGCGGTAGGCGTTGTACCTGCGTGAGAGCACCCCCCTGTGACCCCCGGCACGGCACCCCCCCAGGGGAGAGCCCCCTGTGACCCCCGGCACAGCACCCCCCCAGGGGAGAGCCCCCTGCCCAGCCCCCCTGTGAGCTCCAGCACAGCACTCCCCAGGGGAGAGCCCCCCTGTAGCCCCCAGCCCCCCTGTGACCCCCAGCAAAGTGCCCCCCAGGGGAGAGCCCCCTGCCCAGCCCCCCTGTGAGCTCCAGCACAGCACCCCCCAGGGGAGAGCCCCCCTGTAACCCTCAGACCCCCCCGTGACCCACAGCACAGCGCCCCCCCGGGGAGAGCCCCCTGCCCAGCCCCCCAGGGGAGAGCCCCCCTGTGACCCCCAGCACGGCACCCCCTGCCCAGTCCCCCCATGAGCTCCAGCACAGCACCCCCTAGGGGAGAGCCCCCCTGTGACCCTCAGCCCCCCCGTGACCCCCAGCACGGCGCCCCCCAGGGGAGAGCCCCCTGCCCAGCCCCCCTGTGACCCCCAGCACCTGACCTTGACTGCCAGGGGCGAGGGCCCCCACTGAGCCCCCCGCCTCACCTCGCGTCCACTGCCAGCACCTGTTGCCACACTGCGGCCATGCCAGTCCCGGCCGGTGCCTCGGGGGAGCTGGCCAGGGGGAGCCTGGGGGGGCAAAGGGGGGCACAGTCAGTGGGGGGGGGCAGCCAGCCCTGGGGCTCCCCCACCCCCGGCACAGCGGGGGCTTCACCCCCTCCCTGCCCCCTCGGGGTCCCAGCCCCCCGGCAGCGCTGCAGCGGGGTGGGGGCAGGAGTATTATGGGTTGGCTCAGGTTGTTGCTAGGGAGCGGGGGGGGGGGCTCATGGCAGATTGAGCTGCAGCCCCCCCGGGGGGGGCCTGTTGCGAGCCCCCCCATTGCAATCCGGGGGGCGGGGCCGCTGCGATGCAAACCCGCGGGGGGGGGGTCGGTACCTGGGGCGGGTCCCGGCCTCCGTCCCGGGGCCGGCGGCAGCGGCTGGGGGCGGATGCGGCCACGGAGCCCGCCCCGGACCGAGCCGCATGCGCCTGGGTGTGCGGGGGGGGGGGGAGGGCGTTATCAACCAATAGTGCAGCGGCCCCCTCCCCCCGCTCACCCTGGCACCCGCCCCCCTGCAACCCGCCCCCCCCCCGCCCCCCGGCACCAGCCCCCCTGCCACCCCCCCCCCCCCCGCCCCCGCCCCCCCCCCGCACCCAGGCACCCGCCCCCCTGCCACCAGCCCCCCCCCCGCACCCAGGCACCAGCCCCCCTGCCACCAGCCCCCCCCCCCGCACCAGCCCCCCCCCACGCCCCCAGGCACCTGCCCCCCGGCCCCCAACCCACCCAGGCACCAGCCCCCCTGCCACCAGCCCCCCCCCGCACCCAGGCACCAGTCCCCCCCCCCCCCACCCCCCCAGGCACCAGCCCCCCCCCCGCACCCAGGCACCAGCCCCCCCCGCCCCACCCCCCCCTGCCACCCGCCCCCCCAACCCACCCAGGCACCAGCCCCCCCCACGCACCCAGGCACCAGCCCCCCCCGCCCCCACCCTCCCAGGCACCATCCCCCCCTGCCACCAGCCCCCCCCACGCACCCAGGCACCAGCCCCCCCGCCACCAGCCCCCCCCCACGCACCCAGGCACCAGCCCCCCCCGCCCCCACCCCCCCACCCACCAGCCCCCCCCGCACCACCGCACCACCCCCCCTCCCACCCGTCCCCCCCCCACGCACCCCGGCACCAGCCCCCACCGCCCCAACCCACCCCGCCACCAGCCCCCCCCCCCGCACCCAGGCACCAGCCCCCCTGCCACCAGCCCCCCCCCCACGCACCCAGGCACCCGCCCCCCCCCACCCCAACGCACCCAGGCACCAGCCCCCCTGCCACCAGCCCCCCCCACGCACCCCCCCACCAGCCCCCCCGCCACCACCCCCCCCCCACCCACCCAGGCACCAGCCCCCCTCCCATGCATCCAGGCACCAGCCCCACTGCAACCAGCCCCACCCTGATCCAGGCACCCGCCCCCCTGCAACCAGCCCCACCCCCACGCACCCGCCCCCCTGCAACCAGACCCCCCCAACCAGCCCCCCTCCACGCACCCGTCCCCCTGCACCCGGCCCCCCCCCCCGCACCCAGGCACCAGCCCCCCCCACCCCAACCCACCCAGGCACCAGCCCCCCTCCCGCACTCAGGCACCAGCCCCCCCCCGCACCCAGGCACCAGCCCCCCCGCAACCAGCCCCCCCCCAAACCCAGGCACCAGCCCCCCCGCAACCAGCCCCCCCCAAACCCAGGCACCAGCCCCCCTGCAACCAGCCCCCCCCCGCACCCAGGCACCAGCCCCCCTGCAAGCAGCCCCCCCCCACGCACCCCGGCACCAGCCCCCCCGCAACCCGCCCCCCCCCGCACCCAGGCACCAGCCCCCCTGCAACCAGCCCCCCCACACACACCCAGGCACCAGCCCCCCTCCCATGCATCCAGGCACCAGCCCCACTGCAACCAGCCCCACCCTGATCCAGGCACCAGCCCCCCTGCAACCAGCCCCACCCCCACGCACCCGCCCCCCTGCAACCAGACCCCCCCCACGCACCCAGGCACCAGCCCCCCCCACCCCAACCCACCCAGGAACCAACCCCCCCGCAACCAGCCCCCCCCTCACCCAGGCTCCAGCCCCCTCGCAACCAGTCCCCCCCCAAACCCAGGCACCAGCCCCCCCGCAACCAGCCCCCCCCCGCACCCAGGCACCAGCCCCCCTGCAACCAGCCCCCCCACACACACCCAGGCACCAGCCCCCCTCCCATGCATCCAGGCACCAGCCCCACTGCAACCAGCCCCACCCTGATCCAGGCACCAGCCTCCCCTCCCACGCACCCAAGCACCAGCCCCCCTGCAACCAGCCCCCCTACCCCCGCAACCAGGCACCAGCCCCCCTACCCCCGCACCAGTTCCCCCCTCCCCCCTGAGGCACCAGCCTGCCCCGTCTCCCCCCCACAGGGTGACCAGACAGCAAGTGCAAAAAATCGGGACGGGGTGGGGGGTAACAGGAGCCTATATAAGAAAAAAAAAAAATCAGCCTGTCCCTATAAAATCTGGTCACTCCCCCCCCCTGCAACCAGCCCCCCCTGCACCCAGGCACCAGCTCCTCCCCCTCCCCCCATGCAGCCAGCCCCCCCTCCCCGCACCCAGGTAGCAGCCTCTCCCCCTCCCCTCCATGCAACCAGCCCACCTCCCCTCTGCACCCAACCCCCCACACCGCAGGCACCAGCCCCCCCCTGCAACTAGCCCCCTCCCTGCAACACCAGGCACCAGCCCCCCAGGGGGCTGAAGAAATCTCCCAGCCACTGGTGAAAACATCTGCACCTCCCGGCTGGAGCAGGAGCAGGAGCAGGAGCAGGAGCAGGGGGAAGCTGCAAACTGGGCCCTGGGCTGCCACCAGGGCACCCTGCAAAGCAGCCGGGGCTGATGGCCAGCAGCCGGGCCCCAGAACAGAGCCTGCCCCACCAGCTTGATCTCCTGCTTTGACAGGTGGGGGGAACCGGTTTGGTGGAGAGGGGGGACGCGGGGACACATCACCCCACACTGCGGAGGCTGGAAGAGACACGAAGTCGGGAAAGCAACTGAAATCCTGCTCTGTGGATGAGCTTTCCCGAGGGGCCGCCTAGCCGAACGTCTCCGTTACTGAGGGACCATCTACGCCCATTGCTCTAGCCGCTCAGTATAGCTTGGGATGAATGATGTACCCCAAAAGCTGGAGGCTAATATTTTCACTGGCTCGTTCCATTGATTAACCATCAGTCGGGATACTGCAGATGATGGACTAGGTGTATTTTATGACTTGCAAACCCCATTTTGGGATCCTTGAAGCATCATACCCAGATGTACAGGAACACTTTCTGTAACCTGGGAAGATCCTTTTAAACATTAGCTTGAAGAAATAATTTTATACAGGTCGACGTATGAAGGGGGCACACATGTGATTTGTATCTCTGGCCCAGAAATACCTTGCAACGCCGGCTACAACTGTGCCAGGCGAACGCCTGTTCTCTCACTTTCCGGTGCCAGTGTAAATAAGAAGCAGGCAGCATGATCGCCCATAAGTGTAAACACACTAGTTCGTCTTTGCGATTGGCTGAACGAGAAGTAGGACTGAGTGGACTTGCAGGTGCTAAAGTTTTAGATTGCTTTGGTTTTGAGTGCAGCTATGTAACAATTTTGTTGTTGTTTTTTTACACTTGTAAGTTGCACCTGCAGGATAAAGGGATTGCCCTACAGCACTGGGCTGAGGTGAACTGAAAAAAAATATTATTTCTCTTGTTTAGGGTGACCAGACAGCAAATGGGAAAAATTGGGACGGGGTAAATAGGAGCCTATATAAGAAAAAGACCCAGAAATTGGGACTGTCCCTATAAAATTGGGACCTCTGATCACCCTACTCTTGTTTATCTTTTTTACAGTGCAACTATGTGTAATCAAAACTACTGCTGCAAAGTGAGTACGGTAAACTTTGTATTCTGCATGGTAATTGAAATCAATATGTTTGAAAATATGGGAAAGCATCAAGAAATACTGATCAATGTAAATTGGTGGTCTGGTATTGGTTTAACAGTGCGAGTAAAAGTGTGATTAATCGCGACTATTTTTTAAATCTAGTTAATTTGTTTTGCGTTAATCACTTGCCGTTAACCGCAGTGAATTGACAGCGTCCCACATGACAGTCTGATAAGTAAGCTGGAGAAATGCTGCCTTGGCAGAATTACCATTAAGCGGATACAGAATTGGTTAAATAACCACAAGCAAAGAGTAACTGTTCATGGACTGATGTCGGATTGGAAGGAGGTCTCAGGTGAGGATCCACAGGGATCTGTTCTGGATCCGGTGGAGGTAGGTATACAGAGCAGACTGATCCAGTTTACAGACGGCACAAAGCGAGGGGGGGTTGCCAACACTTTGGAGGACAGAGCTGAAAATCAGAGGGATCTTGATAAACTGGAGAACTCGGCTGTAGCCAACAAAATGAAATTCAACAAAGACCAACGTAAGGGGCAAGAAAAACCCAGTGCGCCAGACAGACCGGGGGAGAACTGGCCAGGCAGCAGCGCTGCTGGGAAGGAGTGGGGAGTTGTGGTGGATCACAACCTCGACAGGAGTCAGCACCGCGATGCTGTTGGGGAAAAAGAGCACATGCAATTTTCGGCTGCATTAACAGAGGCGTGGCTGCAGGTCCCAGGATAGGCCTCAGCTAGAGGACAGTGTCCAGTTTTGGTCACCAGTGCACAGAAAGGATGTGGAGACACTGGGTAGGATCCAGAGGCGAGCGACAAAGCCGATCAAAGGGGTGGGACATCGGCCACGTAAGCAAAGGCTGCAGGAACTGGGAACGCTCAGTTTGGAAGAGAGATTAAGGGGGGACGTGTGAGTGATCTTCGACTACTCGAAAGGCTGCCATAGAAAAGATGGAGACGGGTGGGTCTCTCTTGCCCCAGAGGGCGGGACAGGAGGCCGTGGGGTCAAACTACAGCACAGCAGATTGAGATTAAATCTCAGGGAAAAGTTCTGAACGGGAAGAGCAGCAGGACGATGGAACTGGGGCCTCGGGAGGTCGTGGAAGCTCCTTCGCTGGAGGGTTTCGAGCAGAGGCCGGAGCCACCTGTCTGGGACGGTTTTAAATCCTGCAGCGTGGTAGGGGGTCAGACTAGGTCCCCCTTGCGGTCCCTTCTCACCCCACGGGTCATAGACTCTCAGGGTTGGAAGGGACCTCAGGACGTATCTAGTCCAACCCCCTGCTCAAAGCAGGACCAATCCCCAACTATTTTTTTGGCACCAGATCCCTAAATGGCCCCCTCAAGGATTGAACTCACAGCCCTGGGTTTAGCAGGCCAACACTCACACCACTGAGCTATCCCCCACCCAGAGTCAAGGAACCTATAATCCCCCACCTCATGCACAGCCCCCATTGCACCCCAAATACCATCTTCCACCCCAATGCACAGCCCCATCGCCACCCCAGCCCCATGGCACCTCGGTAGCTTTTGGGTTCACCATGAAAAATGCCCTGCACAATCCAAGGGGATCCGCTCGCACTGCAGCGGTGGTAGGGCTCTTACCCTGTGGTCTCTCCCCGGCTCTGGGAGGGGGATGGGGTCTGGTGGTTGGGGGGGGGGGTGCTGGGTCCTAGGAGTGGGGAGGGAGCCAGGACTCCTGGGTTCTCAGGAGGGGGGGGGGGGCGCAGGACTCCGGGGTTCTCAGGGTGGGGTGAGGGGAGCCAGGACTCCTGGGTTCCCGGGGGGGAGGGGGCAGCGCAGGACTCCTGGGTTCCCGAGGGGGAGGGAGCGGCGCAGGACTCCTGGGTTCCCGAGGGGGGGGGGAAGGGAGCGGCGCAGGACTCCTGGGTTCCCGGGGGGGAGGGGGCAGCCTGTCCCCCTCTTACTGGAATCTCCTCCAGGCGGGGGGGTCCCGGCTGCTGGCGCTCAGTGATCGGCCCTTCCGGGCCATGGCGGCTCCTCCCCAACTCGCACCTGGGGGCAGGTGCTTTATAGCCGGGGGCGGGGCCAACACCTGCGGCTCACCTGGATCCCGCCCCCTCCCCTCCCCTCCCCGTGGGCTGGGGGAGGGGCTATGAGCCGGGACTCCTGGGTTCTCTCCGGGCCGGGGGCGGGTCCTGACTCCCTCCACCCACCCCCTGCGCTCAGTGAATTTGGAGCCTCCCAACCTGGCCAGTTGCTCCCCCTCGCCTCCTGCCTCTCCTAAGATGGCGGCCTCAGGCTCCTGCCCTATGCCAACATGGCGGCCCCCATGGTTCCAAGATGGCCGCCCCCACCTGGACACACCCCTTCCCGTTGTTCCTAGATGGCTGCCCCCTGCTACCTCCGTTTCAAGATGGCCGCCCCCATGTCCCCCGGCTCCAACATGGCGGCCACCCTCAAAGGGGCCGCCTTGTGGCCGGCTCCTTGGGGCTCCGGGGCGGGGCCTTCCCTGAGGGAACTCCCCTGCTGATTGGCTTCTTCGGAGGCCCTGGGCGGGACCTTCCCTGAGGGAACTCCCCTGCTGATTGGCTCCTTCGGAGGCCCGGGCGGGGCCTTCCCTGAGGGAACTCGCCTGCTGATTGGCTCTTTCCGTGGCCGGGGCGGGGCCAACAGCGTTGAAGGAAAAGGCGCGAGCGGGGGTGGCGGCTGGAACAACAGATCGGTCGCGGGATGGCAGCGGCTGGGCAGGCCCGGGAGTGAGTAGTTGGGGCGCCTGGGGGGCAGGGGGATAGTGTGTCCTTGGGGGGGTCCCCCTCAATGGGGCGGCGATGGGGGGGTCCCCCTCAATGGGGGGGCGATGGGGTGTCCAGCGGGGGGTCCCCCTCAATGGGGGGGCGATGGGGTGTCCAGCGGGGGGTACCCCACAATGGGGGGGCGATGGGGTGTCTAGCGGGGGGTCCCTCTCAATGGGGCGGCGATGGGGTGTCCAGCGGGGGGTCCCCCTCAATGGGGGGGCGATGGGGTGTCCAGCGGGGGGGTCCCCCTCAATGGGGGGGCGATGGGGTGTCCAGCGGGGGGTCCCCCTCAATGGGGGGGCGATGGGGTGTCCAGCGGGGGGGTCCCCCTCAATGGGGGGGCGATGGGGTGTCCAGCGGGGGGTCCCTCTCAATGGGGCGGCGATGGGGGTGTCCAGCGGGGGGTCCCCCTCAATGGGGGGGCGATGGGGGGTCCTTGGGGGGTTCTTGGGGTTCTACATAGGGCGCGGTGAGGGACACGGGTCCGAGGCAGGCTCCTGAGGACGCCGCGTCGCCTGGGCGCCCGTCTCGTCCCGATCGCATCGACCCAGACCCAACTCCGGCAATTTCGACCCTCCTTGACCCTGGAGCGCCTCGAAAATCAGCCTTGAGCCTTTGACCGCAACTCTGCGGGGAGCCGCGGCCGGGTTGGCTGCCCTGCCGCGTTCTGCGCCGGTGGCTCCACGTCGACGGCGTTGCCGTGCTCCACCCGAGAGGCGATCGTGTCACCGAGGCTGGGCTGTCGTCTGCCGGCGTGGACTGGAGTCCTCCCAGTTGAGCAGCAATGTCAGCGTCGGAAGCGTGGCCGTGCCCACGAGCCTCCGAACTGAGCAACTGTGGGCGTGAACCTACCACGGGAGGAGACGGCGCGGTGGCTGGGAACTCCTCGCACTCCTCCCCTCGGTCCTCCAGCATCACATCTGCTTGGGTCCAGCTGTTCTCCGCTCGTGGGCTGCTCTTGCCCAAATATTTGGCCATCTAGCCGGTGGAGATTTGGTCCTATGTGGTGGAGGATAAGTAGAACTAGGTGCCATCTCTAGACATGGAAAATTAGATGTTTATCTGTAAATGGTGGTAAACATTGGTTGTGCCTGCACGCACCCAAACTGGCACTAAATATTTCCACCGATGAGTGTCGAGATTTACGGAGAGGCAAAAAATGCCAATTGAGAACTTGTTAGAGACCATTGTTAAATTGTTCTCGGCTGAGATGCCCATTAAGCCACATGGCTGTGAAAATTTAAATGGGTGAAAATACCAATAAAATGTTTCAACCCTCCCAAATTTTGTGCGACTGTGAAAACAGAAATAGATTAAAAATTGCAGAATAAAGCTTAAAAATAAACATTACTATCCATAAAAGAATGAATTTGGCCAAGCCTAGTTAGCTGCGTGTCGTTGGGGCTTAAGTCCGAGTCATCTGACAGTTGTTTGATAGGAGTGGACAGAGATTTGATCCTTTAATGGGACTTCACTCATGAGGGATCTGGTGGTGGAAGTGAAGTTGACCGTCCTAGTGTCACTCTAGAAAGGACTCCGACCATTTCAGAATGTTCTCCTGGACCCTGCTGCCTTTCCTGGCCGAGACAGCGAGATCACAGTTGACTAACACGGCAGAAAGCATGAGAAAATGGAGATCTCTCCTCCATCCAGTGATAGGTCATCCATTGGCACCGCTGAAGTGGTTCCAGTTCCACATCTTGAATCCAGATGGTGATGGATCTAGATGAGCTTGGAGTTGCACTTTGTGGGGGACTAATACTGGCCAGTTGTTGGCTAGACCCGCTGGATCCGTTGCAGGCTTGAAGGAGATGACGACACTTCTGTTGACCTTACACCCTTGACCAGATCTTGGGAAACTTGTCCTGCTGTTGAAACTAATCTGTGCTCAAATCACTTTATGTTGAGTCGTCTGACTGGTTTAGAGGACGACTTGCGCTGTGCCACTTGAATTACTAACAACAGTTCGGAGTGGTCTGCCCCATACATGGCTACAGTGACTTGTCGAACTTGCTGCCAATCGACAATGTAGTCAGTAAGATGCTGTTTGGATCTTGGGCTTGCTTGTGACGTTTTTGTTTCGTCAGATAGGTGGAAAAAGCCGTTTGCAATTGCTAATTAGTGAGTGCGACCATTGCTATTCTCTTTCTGAGTCCCATCGTATCCGATGGCGTTCCGCCAGATTACCCCGTTCCTGCCAACGTTTGCGTTAAAGGTCCATGATGATTAGCTTATCTGACGTTGACATGATGAGTTTGTCCAAGTCACTATAATTTTTTTCCACATCATCTGCATTTCTCATGGTAGGGACGTACATGCTGCTCATGGTAACGTACTTACATTTCAAAGGCAACCATAGACCCATAAGATGGTCACTTCTGCCTTTAGGTAGACTTTCAAGCTTGGGAACAATGCAGTTGCCGATTTCAAAGCCAGCACCCGCTTGTCACGGCGCTGAGGCTGGGCGAACTCACCAGGAGAGCATATACCCCACTCCGATCTCTGCGAGTCACCCTTCATCAGTAAACCTGGTGTCATGGAGAGCGGCAATGTCCATTTTTAGCCACAGCCGCACCTGCAAGATATCGGTGTCCTCTTTGGTCATGAAGGGCGATGACGAAACGGTGCTAAAGATGCTGTTATGCAATTATTGAGGAATAAATGTATAAATAATGAAATAGGCTTGGTAATTAGTTTGAGATTTAAGCTTTCAAGCTCTTCTTCAGACTTTATTGTCTCTTTCCCACCAACAGAAGTTGGCCCAATAACAGATATTTCCTCATCCATCTTCTCTCTGTTTAAGTATGTGACCTAGCGTTATAAGACTTAGTTGTGTGTATTGGGGGAGAAACAAGGACACCACAAATTAACAAAATGGCCTCCAAATTTTGGTGCACGTAACCCCGAGGTTCGCCATGTTAACCTGTTGGAAACGCTGGGGGAATGTCCAGCCTTGAATAGCTGATGGTAGCAATTGGGGTCCCCCAATTACAGTTACCTGGAACGCCCCGTGTGGACCGGGCCCGGTGAGCAAATTAAACATGGCTGCCAGCCACAGGTGGGTGGATGGGAGAAAGGGTATTAAAGTAAGGTGAATGTCTGACGTCTAGTGGGCACATTGGGGTGGCAGATACCCGCTTATGGGGCGTCCTCCACTAAACTCTTCTTGTCTCCATCAGGAGGTCTCCATCAGAAGTAGGCGCAAAGTGGGGGTTGGCTTGTCCATATCTTTTTTTTTCGATAACTGCAATTCTCCTAGTCAGTATTTAAATCCTCAGTATAGTTCTCATATCTCGATGTCTGGCTCCCCGATTACATCCTGAATTCCTTCGCCAGCTACGCGTGGTTAAGACGGCAGGGCTAGTCCCTTGTGCCCTCTAAATCCATCCAAGGGCCACGTTCCCATCCCTGGATTTCATTGGGAAGCAGGGCCAGTTCTGACTGCCGTGTCTTGAGTCCGGACTCCTTATGGTGGCCAGAACTTCTCAAGGAGAAGCTGCCGGGTGACTGTTGCCCACTGTCTATAGACAGGGCAGGTCCAAGACTTCCTCGGTGCGCGTGATTCTCTCGGAGCTGGGGTACGATGTAGGGAGTGGATATGTGGGATGGGCAGAGCAGTTTATTGCCCCGGGTAGCTTATTGGGGCCAGAGTTGGCCTCTTCATTGGAGGTTTTCTTGCTGTGGGCGCGTGAGTCACCCTCCAGGGATGGGGGAGAACCCAGGAGGTCTGGGGTGGGAGAAGAGAGAGGGGCCTTTTAGGGGGCCAGTGTCTCCATGGTGGAAACTGGCGTAGAGCAAAGATGACTCCCCTGGTTCTTCATCTCATGGGTGGAAAGGGCTCAGCTGTGGGACTGGAGCTCTGTAGGCGGAGATTTGGCCAGATTGTTGCCTCTAGGGCAGAGATCAGGGCCTGGGGGAGTCCAAGCAAGGCGATGAGGTTGGTGGTGCTGTAGGCGTTGAAGCCTCCGGGGTGTTGTTCCCACCCCAGAATCAGCTGCCACGGGAATCCTTCCATCCACGGAGGCTCAGAAAGGAGCACGACGGCTGGGGATCTTGGGCTTCTGCCGTCAGATGAGCGATTTGGGGGCTGGGGCTCCTCGCAGGCTGGGCCTATCGCTCCCTGGCTGTGACCCTCTCCCTCTCCCTGCCACTCCCCGCAGGCTCCTGGCCCAGCTGGATGAGGCGCTGGCTTTCGAGGGGCCGACCCGAGAGGAGCTGGAGGCGGAGCTGCCAGCCAAAGTCCTGGTGGAGCATGCTGTGGTGAGTGATGGGGCAGCGGGCCTCTGCCTTTAGGGGGCACCAGCTCTGATCCAGCCCCAGGGGTGGGGACTGGCTGGCCCAGGCAAGTGGGGAATGGGACACGGGGCCTGTCCCCCCTAGGAGGTGCTGGATCCCATCCTGTCCAGGGCGTGGGACTGACTGACTCAGGGTGGGCAATGGGGCATGGGGCCTTTCTCCTCCAGGGGGCGCCGGCTGTAATTTCCCCCTACCACGGCTCCCTAGGACACACGGAAGAAGCAGAAGTGGATGTGCAGCCAGCTCCACGTGGTCAAATTCCTGCTGGAATTCTTGGACCAGAGGGACTCAGCCCCCTTTGACCAGAAGACCACAGAGGCAGCCGTCCGTGAGTAGCCCGGACTCCTGGAGGCTAGTGGGTTAGAGCTGTGGTGGCTCAGAGCCAGGACTCATCAGTTTGATGCACTGCCTCTCTTTCCCCCCCGCCACCTTCCCTGGCCCAGGGAGCGAGATGGTGCAAGCCAAGCAGCAGTGGAAGGAGCTGAAGGCCGGCTACCAGCAGCGGGTGGAAGCCATCGAGGGGGCAGTGCCCCATGTGCTGGCCCAGCTGGAGAAGGGACAGCACCTGGCGCAGCGGCTGAAGGAGGCTCTGGCGCGATACGAGGCCCAGGTATGGTCCTGTCCTGGGCGTGTGTGAATCCCACAGTGGCCACCAGCTGCCCAGGGGGCTCCTGGGATTCCACTTCTGCCACCAGCTCCCCTTGGCCCTGGGGGAGGGGCCCTGCGGCGTCCATCCCACTGCTGCCACTAGCTGCCTAGGTGGTCACAGGGACCGCACCGTTGCCACCAGCTCCCCTCTCCCCACAGAGACACGAGGCTGAGAAGGCGGCAAGGGACGCCCAGGAAAGACGGCAGAAGGAGCAGGTACTGACCCAGGGGTCTGTGGGGGGCAGCCGTGGGCACGGGACCTTTTTGGAGCCAATCAGTGGGGGGAGGTGGTTAGGACTCTTCTAGGAAGGGCTGGTGGGTTGGCTGTGGGAGGAGCAGTGGGACTGGTCAGGGCAGCAGCTGCCCCATTTCACTGTTGTGTCTCCCCCACCCCAATCCAGGAGCAGCTGGAGGAGCGGCAGCAGCAGCTGGAGGAGCAGGCGGCTTTGCTGCGGAGTCGGGTGGAGGCTCAGCGCCAGGAACTGCACCGGCTGCAGGGGGAGCTCCAGAGCCAGGAGTGTGTCGCCAGTGGCTGGAGGGAGAAGGTGGAGAGGTGAGAACCCAGGAGTCCTGGCTCCCAGCCCCCTCTGCTCTAATCACTAGACATCTTCCCCCCCTGCATGGAGTCAGGGATGGAACCCAGGTGTCCTGCTCTCTTCCCCCAGGAGCTCTGCCCTTTGCCAGCTCTTGGAGACTCTCCAAGGGGTCCGGCTGGTCTCTGCCTCTGCTGATGGAATTGACATGGAGCTGACGCCCGGCCCCCAGCCGACGACCCCTGACCCCCAGGCAGCGACCCCCAACCCCCAGCCGCTGAGGCTCACCTTGTGCTGGACGGAGGATGGGAGCATCAGGGTGCGGGTGAGTAATGGCCTGGGGGCAGGGGCAAGAGGCTGGCTGGGTCTGACCCAGGGAGGGTTTGGGGGGGGCCAGGCTGGCTGGGTCTGACCCAGGGAGGGTTTGGGGGGGGGCCAGGCTGGCTGGGTCTGACCCAGGGAGGGTTATTGGGGGGTCAGGGGTCGTCGGCTGGGTCTGACCCAGGGAGGGTTATGGGGGGGCCCGGCTGGCTGGGTCTGACCAGGAGGTCAGTGTGTCTCTCTCTCTCTCTGCCCCACAGAGCCACAGTCCCCTCTTCCCACCCCCCGCGCCCTGCGCTGACGTCCGCAGCACCGTCCTGGAGCTGCAGCACAGCTACAGCCAGCTGGCCCCGCTCCTGACTGAGATCCAGGCCCTCCAGACCAGGTCTGTCCCCCACCCCACCCCACCCGCCCCCACCTTGTAGGGGGCAGCACTGATTCCCCCCTCCCTCCCTGCAGGTTCCCCATTGACTGGCAGCCCCAGGAGCGCCGGCTCCGCTTCCTGCAGCCCTCTGCCGTCTGGACGCTGGCGGTGGAGCCGGGATATCCGGGGGGTGGGGGGGTCCGACTGCTGGCGGTGCAAGGGCAGCGTGGCCCTGGGGACCCCGGGGCCTGGAAGGTCAGTGGATGGGGAGAGATCTGGGAGAGTGCCAGGGGCTGCGGGTCGGGAGTGAGGGGCACCGGCAGGGCTGGGGGGAGCCCAGGGCTGGGCGAGCAGGGGCTACAGGTCGGGAGTGAGGGGCCCAGGCAGAGCTGGGGGGAAGGGCTGGGCTAGCAGGGGGCTGCGGGTCGGGAGTGAGGGGCACAGGCAGAGCTGGGGGGAAGCGCTGGGCGAGCAGGGGGCTGCGGGTCGGGAGTGAGGGGCACCGGCAGGGCTGGGGGGAACCCCAGGGCTGGGCGAGCAGGGGCTGCAGGTCGGGAGTGAGGGGCACCGGCAGAGCTGGGGGGGAACCCAGGGCTGGGGTAGCAGGAGCTGCAGGTCGGGAGTGAGGGGCACCGGCAGAGCTGGGGGGGAACCCAGGGCTGGGGTAGCAGGGGCTGCAGGTCGGGAGTGAGGGGCACCGGCAGAGCTGGGGGGGAACACAGGGCTGGGCTAGCAGGGGGGTGCGGGTCGGGAGTGAGGGGCACTGGCAGAGCTGGGGGGGAACCCAGGACAGGATTCCTGGATTCTAGCCTTTGCTCGCTGCCCCTCCCTCTTTCTGTGCCTCAGTTTCCCCATCTGTTGACCCAGCCTCCCCCCCCTCAAGTCCTCTAACCTGCCTGTCTCTCTCCCCTCCCAGCCCCCCCAGGAAACCCCATCCCTGCGTGACTGGCTGGAATACCTGAGCACCCTGGACATCTGAGCACCCCTCTGGGCCCCAGAGCCCCTTGTGGGGGAGAGGCGGGGGGGTGGGGGGGGAAGCTGTCCTGTAATAAACACACGTTTGTAAAGTGTTGTGATCACCCCTCGTTGGGGGAGCCCTAGATCACGGGCACCAGATGGGTTCCACAAGCAGCCCACGATCCACCCTTGGGAGACGGATACTGACCCTTCCCCTCACCCTCCAGCCCCCGTGCTGGCGTCCCCTAGAGGGGACAGGCCCCAGTCCCCAATCCTCACCCCCTTTGCTGCATCTGTGAGCCTGTCCGTATGTCGTTCCCCATCTGGCCACAAGGTGGGGCTCTTTCCCTGTTCAGTTTTACTTGCTAACGGGGCGGGGGGTGCATGCGTGTCTGTGGTCCCCTGCCCCTTCTCAGATGGGAGGAGCTCAGACCTGCCCCCCCATCTGGGATCATCCCCCCCTCACCTCAGCCAGGCTTGGCTGAGAACCCCAAGGGGGGTGGGGTTTGGGATGGAACTAGAGGAGTGGGGCAGGTTGATTTGAGATGAGGGGGATGAGGTATGGGGGGGAGGAGTGGGGGGTGGGGATAGGTTGGGGGGCAGTGCTGGAGAGATAGGGGGCTGGGTGGGAGCATGGGGGGTGGAGGACTGGCTGCAGGGCGAAGGAGGGCGATGTGGGGTTGGGTGGGAGTGGAGACTTGGGGGGTCTCTGTGACCTGGTACCCTAGAGCTGAAATTGACCAGCCCCAGTGAACCCCACTACTGCTGCTGGACTCACCCCAAGTGACCCCCCCCTGCCCTTTCCCAGCCTCCCCCTGGGTTTTTCTCTTGCACCGATGAATAGTTCAGGGGCTCGGGCTCTGTTCTCTCTCCTCTAAATAAGCCACGGCCCCCGTGGCTGCTGGGACTGGTGTGGGGGGGAGAGGTGGGGGGAGATGTTGCTTCCAGCAGCTGCCTGCAATTTCCGAGCAGTAAGTCTGCCCTATCTACGGGTCGGGAGTAGGGGTATCTGGCCCAGGTAAGCCCTCCATGTGGCGTTCTGTGCGGCTGTTCCCAGCTTTCCCGCCCCAGAGGTGGCTGCATCTCAGCGCTTGATGAGCCCTCTCCCTACATCCACCAGTAAACCC
Source organism: Mauremys mutica (assembly GCF_020497125.1). Taxonomy (NCBI): domain Eukaryota; kingdom Metazoa; phylum Chordata; order Testudines; family Geoemydidae; genus Mauremys; species Mauremys mutica. Next base: position 816,420 of record NW_025422903.1, read on the forward strand.
TTGGCTGACACTTTCCTATTGTTGCTATAACTCGAGAGTGGCAGCAGTGCTGGGGTTGTGGGGTTTCAATGGTTGGAGGCCGAGGATGGATACGCTGCCCCCCATGTGCCCTGTTGCAGCCCATCCTCCCAGCCTGGGCCGTGCCGGCATGGAGCCCACACTGGGCCGGAGTGGGGGGAGATAATGCAGTTTGCCTGCGGGGCCCATCTACTGCTGGCTGCTGTGCGTGGTGGGTTGAGTGCATCCACGCCTGGGAGGGACGACTCGCCTTTGCTTCCGCTTCAGGGACGCTTTTGTGCCGCTCAGGCAGAGAACCGCGAGACGCCCGTGATGGGGAAACGAGTGGTGGGGGAGGAAAAGGAGAGAAGGAAGAAAAGCAAGTGAGGGGGACAGAAGGAGGGAGGAAAGGAAGGTAAAGGAAAGACGACAAATGGAAAAGGAGTCAAGCAGGAAGAGGCGTGAGTGACGGAAGGAAGTGGAGAAGTGAGCGATACAAAAATGAAGAGACGAGTGGTACAGAGATATGAAGTGAGAGACAAAAGAAGCAAGTGATAGAAGGGAGTGGGAGAAGCCAGCGGGAAAAGGAAGGAAGGAAGCGAGCAATGGGAGGAGGGTGAGGAAGAAGCCAGCGGGAGGAGGAGGGATGCGAGCGGGAGGAAGGAGAGGGATGAGGAAGAAGCGAGCGGGAGGAGAGGAGTGAAGAGGAAGCGAGTGGGAGGAGGAAGGAAGCGAGTGGGAGGGGAGGGATGAGGAAGAAGCAAGCGAAGGAAGGAGAGGGATGAGGAAGAAGCGAGCGGGATGAGGAAGAAGCGAGTGGGAGGAGCGGGAGGAGGAAGCGAGCGGGAGGAGAGGGAGGAGGAAGAAGCGAGCGGGAGGAGAGGGAGGAGGAAGAAGCGAGTGGGAGGAGAGAGATGAGGAAGAAGCGAGCGGGATGAGGAAGAAGCGAGCGGGATGAGGAAGAAGTGAGTGGGAGGAGAGAGATGAGGAAGAAGCGAGCGGGATGAGGAAGAAGCGAGCGGGAGGAGCGGGATGAGGAAGAAGCGAGCGGGAGGAGAGGGAGGAGGAAGAAGCGAGCGGGAGGAGAGATGAGGAAGAAGCGAGCGGGAGGAGAAGGAGGAGGAAGAAGCGAGTGGGATGAGGAAGAAGCGAGCGGGAGGAGAGGGAGGAGGAAGAAGCGAGTGGGGTGAGGAAGAAGCGAGCGGGAGGAGAGAGATGAGGAAGAAGCGAGCGGGAGGAGCGGGAGAAGGAAGAAGCGAGAGGGAGGAGGAAGAAGCGAGTGGGAGGAGAGAGATGAGGAAGAAGCGAGCGGGAGGAGGAAGAAGCGAGCGGGAGGAGCAGGAGGAGGAAGAAGCGAGCGGGAGGAGAAAGAAGCGAGCGGGAGGAGAGAGGAGGAAGAAGCGAGCGGGAGGAGGAAGAAGCGAGCGGGAGGAGAAGGAGGAGGAAGAAGCAAGCGGGATGAGGAAGAAGCGGGAGGAGAGGGAGGAGGAAGAAGCGAGTGGGAGGAGAGAGATGAGGAAGAAGCGAGCGGGATGAGGAAGAAGCAAGCGGGAGGAGCGGAAGGAGGAAGAAGCGAGCGGGAGGAGGAAGAAGCGAGCGGGAGGAGAGATGAGGAAGAAGCGAGCGGGAGGAGAGGGAGGAGGAAGAAGCGAGCGGGAGGAGAGGGATGAAGAAGGAAGCGAGCGGGAGGAGAGGGATGAGGAAGAAGCGTGCGGGAGGAGGAAAGATGCGGGAGGAGAGGGATGAGGAAGGAAGTGAGCGATGGGAGGAGGGTGAGGAAGAACCGAGCGGGAGGAGGAAGGAAGCGAGCGGGAGGAGAGGGATGAGGAAGAAGCGAGCGGGAGGAGGAAGAAGCGAGCGGGAGGAGAGGGAGGAGTAAGAAGCGAGCGGAGGAGAGATGAGAAGAAGCGAGCGGGGAGGAGAAGGAAGCGAGCAGGAGGAGAGGGATGAGGAAGAAGCGAGCGGGAGGA